>NC_139807.1:17585269-17885269 GCF_963457635.1 Microchirus variegatus
TGACCAATTGGTTATGATCTGTCTGATGATGGTCTGTTTTAGTGAAGACCAAAACCTGGTCCTAATGAGACAGAACCTCATTTCAGAAGAGCTTGAAGTTGAGTTTTAAATTGTGGTTTTGGTTAGGATAAGGCTTTTGTGTTAAATGTTTTTGGTTAAAGTTAGGGATTAGAGCTTTTGTATGACAGAGAGAAGGGGGGAGCAAGGAGGAAGAGAACGGAGAGAGAGAGAGTGGGAGAGAGAGAGTGAGAGAGGGAGAGAGGGAGATAGAGAGACAACTGTTTGTTTCTCTGGACACCTTCACCACCACAACCACCACCAGCAGCAGCAGCTCCAATCTGGAGGAGAGGTGACCGGGGCTGGGGGGTAAATGTGCGTGCGTGTGCGTGCGTCGAGCGTCTGGCAGAGAGACTGCGTGATAAGCAGAGAGACTATTTCTCAACTTGCCTCCTCTCCGCGCTCTCCGCTCTGCCCCCGGTGTCGCTGGAGTCTCCCTCCCTCCTCCTTCTCCTCTTCCCCGGGACACACGCAGACATCTGTGGTGGTGAGATGTGAAGAGGCTTAAAGTATGGCATGCAAAGATGGTTTCTGCCAAGAAGGAGATGGTGACAGCGATGTGTCCTGCTCTCATTCGGACCCTCCTCTACTTTTTCTGTGTGGCCACTTGGTGAGTCCGCGCACGGTCGCTGTCCGTGGTGCTGAAGTGAAAAACCTCGCGCCTGGATCAATTACGAGGTTTTTGTCGTTTTTTTTTTCTTTTTCTTTCCTGCTCTCCTCAATCTTTTCCTCCTTCTTCTAGTGTAAAGAAAACCTCTGGTCAGACACGGAAGGATGAAAGGCTCTATCCGGCGAATTTTACCCGCATTTTAGACCGACTTCTGGACGGATACGACAACAGGCTGCGACCCGGATTCGGAGGTTTGTGTGCAGAAGTGAAAGTATTTTTCAACTTTTTATATGATGGTGAACATCATATTAAGTGCAATGAAGGTGGTGAAACTTTTGTTTAACATTGTTATAATGTGTGAGCTCACTCTTCTTTAAATGTAATTATTTAAATATGTAAAAATACATGTTTTATAATTTAAAATCCATTGTAAAAAAAAATCCCCACATTTTTGATATTATTATTCCTGCAACAGACATTGCGCAATGTCCTTGAAGGAACATTACAGCAACATTATTATAATCCACCCACCGCGCGCGCGTGTGTGTGTGTGTGTGTGTGTGTGAGTGACTTACATCATGCACCATAATACATGTTTAAGTACTGATGATGTTAAACCGTGTTTCTGATCCGGGTGTATAAGCCCGTCACTTTCTACCTTCTGGAGTGAGGCTCGCACGTTTCAGCGAATGAAGTTACATAACAGACGCTTTTAATGATCCACAGTTCAAGTGGTAAAAGTGCGGATTTTTGGTTTTCTCACACCACGTCTGCAGCCATCAAGCTGCATCACATGCTTTTACGTGCACAAAAAAAACAGCGTATCAGCAGATTATGATGCACTGTAGCGTTGCTTAAACCCAGCACTGACATTCATTTCATCAGTACGAAAGAAAAGAAAATTAAACTAAATAAATGTTTTTACATATTTTAAACAGTTTTTTCCCATTAGTGCCTGTATGAACACACTATGTCTTCAGGCTTATAAAGTGTTAAATATGAGTAACTCAACTGGGACAAGGGTGGATTTAAACGAAAAGTGGGAAGAAATGTGATATATGTTTTTTTTATTATTATTATTATTATTATTATTATTATTATTAATAATAATTATTATTCTTTGACTCAATAGGTCCTGTGACTGAGGTCAAGACCGATATTTATGTGACGAGTTTTGGGCCTGTTTCAGATGTGGAAATGGTATGTACTCATGTTCTATATCTTTTATACTTTTAAAATGTGTTCTATTATCACTTAACATGCAGCCACATGTGTTTATTGCAGAACATGCAGACAACATCCCATCTTTAAAGACAGGGAGTTACATGCTCTTCCGCAGGGAAGTTAACATTCTACTTTGTATGTATACTCCCCACCTCCTCTGTCTTAGGAGTACACAATGGACGTGTTCTTTCGGCAGACATGGGTGGACCAGAGGCTGATGTATGAAGGCCCCATCGAGATTTTAAGGCTGAACAACCTGATGGTGACGAAGGTGTGGACTCCCGACACGTTCTTCAGGAATGGCAAGAAGTCAGTGGCTCACAACATGACAGCTCCTAACAAGCTCTTCCGCATCATGAAGAATGGCACCATCCTCTACACCATGAGGTACTACTGGATATTTATCTCCATGTGTTTACAGTTAATTTGCATAAAACACCTGATTAGTTGTATTGAACTTCAACTTTATCAGATTGTTGTGTGTCTATTTTCTTCCGTATGAATTTGATATTCCAATTTATGATGAAAGAATGGACTGTGCATAAATTCAGTATTCTACATTGCAGGTTTTTGTGCTCATTATAACAGGAGAGAGGAGAGAAGACAGACTGTGTTTTAATTTAAAGCAGGCAGGCAGATTTCCTTTGGAATCTGAGCCAGGCGAACAGTGTAAACAGTAAGAAGGCAGAGCAGAGAAAGCCAAACCTTAAATCCAACTAAGGCAGTCAATTAACAGCCCCGTTGCTTTTTTAGACAAAAGTAAATCCCTAGCCCTTTTGAGTATCACTAATATTTGTATACACTCATGCCAGTGTGCCATCTTTTGGAGCAGCAGTGACACATTTTACCCAAACTCTGGTCCACCATTTTTGCAGAAATCAATGATGAATATTAATGTTAGTGACTTTTCTCTTTCCCCACGCAGGTTGACTATCAATGCTGAGTGTCCCATGAAGCTGGTGAACTTCCCCATGGACGGACACGCATGTCCCCTCAAATTTGGAAGCTGTAAGTTGTGCCAGCGTGGATGTGAGAGTGTATGTATGTGTGCGGTCTAGTTATGACTCGTGTTGTGGGGACTTGTGAGTCAAAAACAAAAGTGGCAAGCTTTTTTTCCAATGTTTTTCCCAGTATTTAAAGCTCCACTGTGTAACTTCATACATCAAAACACTGCTGGCTTTGTTACAGTGAGAAGTGCACGGAATGAGTTAGGAGTAAAAACACACTTTAATTGAGCATCTGCAGTGAGTGACAGAGTTGGCGCTTCTGTGTCTAGCTTTGAAAATACACACACACACATGCACACATAAGCAAACACACACACACAGAGGCTGTTTGCAAAAGTCAGGACTATGAGGACTAGGAGATTTTTTTTTGGCGATGCTTTTTGGAGTTTTCAGCCAGCAGAGACATCAGACTGTCCCTACTCCTCAGCCGAGCCTGCAGAGCTCTCTGAAAGGACTCCTCCAGATTCATATTCCAAACCTTTGCTTCAGTCTCACCGTCCTGCTTTTCTAGCGCAGCTTTTATGCAAAACGCATCACTCTCTGTGTGCAGAGAAGGAATGTTGCCACAGACACACACACACATAAAAAGTACTGCTCTACTGAGAAACACAGACAGAGTCATGTGGAGCTGCATTATATGAACTCATTTGACAATGATTTGAACGAATTTAAAACTCGCACACTGCAGCTTTAATCTGTTTGTGTGTAACAATTTTGTCCTTGATCAAACATCACAGAGAGGAGTAGCAGTTATTGTTTTACCCATCATGATGACTGACTGTGGTCATTCAGGTTCTTCTCACTTGGACTAAATTTGGAAAAAGGGCTTTTGGTGTCAGTGTAGAAATATCTTGGAATCTCCTTCAGTATGATCTCAATATAATTATCTTAATTTTAGCCATCAACTGTCCATTCAAGGCCTGCAATTGCTTTAAATGACACCATGTGTTGTTTTGCATATTTGTGATTTTATCTGTTTGCTTGTTGTCTTTGTTCATACTTGTTATCATTGAAAATGAGGGTCTCCCTCAACTGATTCTAGAGTTTTAAACAAAAGTTAAACAAGATATTTGTCAGAAAACAGAAAAAAAAAGCTTTGTCACATGACTCTGAGCTGTAATCTGTGCCGAAAAGGATCCGCTGAGGAAATGAGCACTGTCAGACACAAAGTGACTGAATGCTAATACTAAATAATGAAGCATTCCATTCTTCATTGTGAACAATAGGGCCCTAACTCAGCATCAGAGTTGAGAGTGTTTAGGCCTCCTGGTCAGCAGAAAAAATTATCTCGGATGAAGGAGTCTCGCAAATAGAGCGTCTCCATCTTATCAGAGAAGAGCAGTGAAGTGATGATTACATCTGCGAGGGAGAGGGAAAGGAAGAGGCGACGAGTTTTGCCTTTACACCCGCCCAATCTGCCATCGGTGACATTGCAGAGGACAAATTCACATCTCTCAGTGATTGTCATCCTTCTCCCCCTCCTCGTGCTCCTCCTTTCACCATCATGCTCTGTTACAGTGAGCCTCCAGTCAGGAGGAAGCCACCATGGATCTGATGTGGCCTGAAGCAAAGGAAAGGTCAGAATTCCTTCCTCTGCCTCAGGATATTACAGACCTATGCCACTGTTTTCCATAGCTCCCTCTCTCTCTCTCTGAGTGTGTGCGCTAATTCCTTAGCTGTCTGCCCTGCCTTCATTTTTGTCTTCATCACTCATCTCCTTCCCCTCTCTCCATCTCCTTCCCTGTTTCTCCATCTGGACTCTGGACTGCACAAGCACGGTGTTTCACTCCACGACACACCAGAGTCATTTCATTTTGGCAGCGCAGTCACTATGCAGCTGATGTGGAGTCCCTGAGCTCAGACAACTGGCATTTTTGTTGTGCCCCCACAGACCGGTCAACCTCGGCAGGGAACACAAGACGCAGGAAATATGGACTTCTTACGATTTACACTGCTGAGATGCAAGCACAATGAAACTGACTGCATCGGTCTGAAGAGTGGATTGGTTGTCTTATATTTCTTTTCATGAGCAAACCTAAGATATAAGACGGTCGTTGCCAGTTTCCCGTTTTATGATGAAAGATCCTTGCTGGCAATTCAACTATAATAATAAAGTCTGTACATCCTGCACTTCTGTTTTATTTTCCTTGCAGAAAAGTAAATTAATTACTGCAGAGTTCCCCATGTTTGAAAAGAGGTGATGGGTCAAACTGCCTTAAAAGTGCTGAGAGCCTTAAAATTAATTAGACTGTGGAGAGTTTTTATTATCCAGTGATGAGACTTTTTTTTTTTTTTTTTTTCTAATCTGGCCAAGAATTCAGAGAAACAATGAACAGGAATGATTGAGGCTTAAAAAAGCTTCACATACAATATAATCTAAGCCGAAATAAACAACTGAACTGAAAAATAACAATACCTAATGTGGAAAGTGTCGCTCATACTGACAAACAAACAAAGGATAAGGAGTCTGGATTTAGCATCTGATTTGTGTGTTTTAGTGTTAAAGTGCCCTTTAAGGCTCTCTGCTCGAAAATTGCACACTCATAATGAAATGAGTATACCTCTGCAACCACAAGGTCTATTTGAATACTTTATGTGTCATAGCAAATGGAACACTTGTGGGATTTGCTAAGATGTGTAAATATCAGTGCAGTGTTACTGGTGAAGAGTAAATGAAGATGGCACACACATTTTTTTTAAATAATTCAGGATGAGAATCTCTTTGGAATGTTGCAGCTGCAGTTATAAACCAATCAAATCAAAGTACAATATGTGAGCATCATCTCTGCAAAGTTTGACTTTGATCAAGTGAAGCAGAACAAAATTAGAGAGGTTTTAGTGCAAAAAGTACAGGTGAGGTCTCCTTTGTCACATTTTAGAAACATCTGTGCCATTTGTATTTTTTCATCTATCAAACTACTTTTTTCACTTTTATATCACTAGTGTTCGATAAAACAGTTTATGGCTTTGATTCAAAGTTCCTGCATGATTGTATTTTCCTTGTTTTTCCCAGTATTTTCCATTCCAAAAACAAACACCAGATGGCTCGAATGAGCTGTCTCTCTCTTTATTGGCCTTTAACTCAGCGAGGGATGGGTCTATATAAATGATTGACACCTCTGTGGCTTCCTTACAGCCAATAGAAGGGCGCTGTCATCTCGAAATTTTGATTGACAGCTTTGTTAGCCAATGAGAAGCAGCGTATCTCCATAATGCTTTGTCGTTGACTGCTTTGTATTCTGTCAGAAACAGCGGAGTCTCAGCTTTCATTTGAACCATAGGTGTGTTTTGGACAAAGTACCAGAACGTTAGATCCAGAAATGCGGCTAGTGGGTTGAAGCAGTGGTTCTGTGCGAAGTTTGATATGTAATGTAATTTAGTGTTATTTGAGCTGTGTTTGTCACATTTAAAAAAGCCCAGATTCTGTTGTTCAATTTGATGCCCAGGGTCAATATTTTCTCTCAAGTTTCAAGTTTCACGCAACCTGTTTACGAATTATTTACGAACAATGTCTCAGGGTCCCCCGATTGGGTAGTGTACTTAAACGATTCACAAATAATGGACATCATCTGCACTAACTCTGCAATATACTCAGATTTTTGGCTCTGATTAGTGGGAATTAGCATGTTCATTTCTTCTTCCTCATTTTGTTTCCGAGGCGGGGCCACACAGTGGCTAGCACTGAGGGTTGCTGAGCCCGTCTTTTTGTGTGGAGTTTGCATGTTCTCCATGTGTGGGTTTTCTCTTGGTTCTCCAGTTTCCTCCAAAAACATGCAGAGGTTACATTGAACAGTCTAAATTGTTGGTAGGCGAGTGTGTGAGTAGATGGATGTTTGTCTCTATGCTCTGTGATGGACTGGTGACCTACTCAGGGTGTACCTCACCCTTTATCCCTGTGTCAGCTGGGATTTTCACAAGTGGCCACTCTGCAGGTGGATGGATGTTTCCAATGTGTTTGTGACATTACATTTTACACATGGGTGATACAAGCGCAAACACAAAACAAAAACAGAGGGCAGACACAACCACTGGCAATGAGAATGGTGTTAACCCACTTTTTTTTTTTTAGCAGGTTTATAAATTCCAGGTAGAGCTGCTTATTTTATTTTGAGAGAGGCTGAAGTTGGTGAAAACTGATCATGTTTTTAAGAGTTTATGATCTCACATAGTAGTTTCAGGTCTACTTCAATACAGCATTGTGTCCATTTACTAAGTTGTGGTCCATTGAGAGAAAAGTAACCTATGCTTAAGGGGCGTGGTCATGGTGTGATTGACAGTGTGATCTGCTGATCCTGTTGCTCTCAGTAAGATTCCCTCCCTCTCTTCTTCTCCACCTCCACGCTTTAATCCAAATATGGTCTCTTCTGTTTCTAAGTAAAGCTAAAATGGCACAGGCCAAGTGGTTGACAAATGAATGTCAGAGCGGGGTTGGCTCTTGTGACATGACAGTGGAGAAAGCATGTGAGACTGAGTGGAAACATTGAAGTTGTGGGTTGTAAACAACAAAACAAAACAAAACAATGATTTGAAAGACAAAAAAAAACCCTCAGTGAAGAGTAGGAGGGCTGACATTATCTTCACTGAAGACCTGGACGACTGAGAGCCTTCACAAACAGTATGAACAGTTGACAGTTTTTCATTATGAGTGACACCTTTCATTTTAGCAAATACAAAAGCTAGGCAGACAATGGAAATAATAACGGTATTTTTAGTCCTTTTATTTATCTTGTGCAAAATCGTAACTGTATTACATATGGAAACAGAAAAGGAAATTAAAAGATATGTCAATTGTAAAATTAGGTGAAGGAAGAGGAAATGTGGTGAGAAAACTATATCAAACTTATAAATGTACTGTATGCAACTGAAAACATACTTACGCATGTATTTACTGTATGTGAATGTTCACGCTCTTGTAACAGCACGTGCGAGTTCACCTGACTGTCAGTGACTCACACTGGTGCTGCTGTGCTGTCTGCCCACAGATGCTTATCCTAAAACAGAGATGATCTATACTTGGACCAAAGGGCCCGAGCACTCAGTGGAGGTTCCACCCGAGTCCTCCAGCCTCGTTCAGTACGATCTTATTGGCCAGACGGTCTCCAGTGAAACCATTAAGTCCATCACTGGTAAGTCGTGCTCGTCCTGTCACCAGCTTCCTGTGAAACGGCTGCTGAAGTGATGTGATGAAATGAAGTCTTTCACTTTTTTTGTGTTACTACAGAATGTTAAATCTGCTCTCTGCTGTTGAAAGCAAACGTCTGTGTGTGTATTACAGCCTGTCAAACCTGGTGAGGCGAGCCAAGGAATTTTCATTTATAATTTCATAAACTGAGGTAGATTTAAGGTGCTGCACAGAGACATAAACACAACACAGAGAAAAAGGAACTAAATTGAGAAATAAAACAACTAACAACATATATATTATGTCATATTTGTATACATTAAATATATATAAATTACAACATTTTCAACCCTGTCTAAATCCATAAAAATCATTGTTTTTAAGGTAGCACCAACCAGTCTTTTATAAAGTACCTTAAGGAGATACTTGAGTATAAGTATCTTACCAGAAAATGACTTTGGTAGAAGCTGAAGTCACTTAAAAAAATAAATAAAAATAAAATAATATTACTTAAGTAAAAGTCTTAAAGTATATGACAGTTAATGTACTTTGCTATCAATACATAATTTTCTGATATAAAATGCACTTTAGTTTTAAAAAGTTGAAGAACAATGATTGAGCTATGGAAGCTCAGTGGTAGGGCTTGTTGTCGTTCAACTGGATGGTTGCAGGTTCAATTCCTGGCTCTGCTCGTCTATATGTGTCCTTGAGCAAGACACTAATCCAAACCCTTTATTGAATCGTGTGAATGGGCGAATGGCAAAACTGTAGTGTTAAAGCAGTTAATCAAGACTAGAAAAGCTCTATATAAATAAAGACCATAATACCAACTCTTCTTCTTCTGGTTTTATTTGGTAGTAACAAGTAACAGAGATAGTTAGAGGAAATGTTGTGGAGTAAAGTACAAGTTGTTAGAAATATAAATAACAAAGTAAAGTACAGTGCAGTAATTAAGTATTGGTACTTTGTTACATTACAACACTGGGTAACTCTTGGTCTTGGTTTCACATTGGTCACCTTTCAATGAAGTATTCTACTTTACCTGTCTCTGCTAGATCCTCAGGGATAAACCCTCTATGAAATAAATATCTGTTGGTACTATTTAGCCAGTGTGTTTTCTTTTATTTATTTATTCATTTTGTTGTGTGTATTTTTCACTACTCTTTGTGGTTTGCTGCACAAATACAAAGAGGAACCAAACAAGACAACAATTGATGCCACACTACATCCTGATGTCATGAAACAAGAAGGTCTTTTTTTTATTATTGAATATCCTTAGCAACCGTATAATAGGTTAAAACGGTAAAAACATTAAAAACTTAATGAGGATGCTTTGACTCCTGCAGACATGAGATCGAAACCAAACACTGTAAATATCACATTAATACTGAAGGATCAGAGGAAAAAAAGGTTTTAGCAGCAGACAGGTGCAACCAGTGGCATCTGACCCTTTTAGTGCCATTGGACGGGCGTTTTATAAAGTAAAGGAAGGATATATATTAAAAAAAAATAAAAAATAAAAAATAAAATCAAATGTGACATTGGTTTTGAGCTGTGTTTACTGGAACATGTCAGCTTTAAATTCATTGTTAATAAATCCCATGTCTCTTCCTCCTCCAGGTGAATATGTGGTGATGACGGTCTACTTCCACTTGAAACGTAAAATGGGCTACTTCATGATTCAGACATATATCCCCTGCATAATGACAGTAATCCTCTCCCAAGTGTCCTTCTGGATCAATAAAGAATCAGTGCCGGCGCGCACTGTCTTTGGTACGTAGTGTGAACCTCACTCATCGTATACCTTTCTGATGCATGCACCCAAACACAGCACTGTGCAAGTCCACGCTGTTTGATCATTGTGTGAAAGTGGAAGATGCTGTAATTTGATGAACAGGAGAAGCAAATCCAGAGTTTTTACGGTCAGGGAAATTGACCAAATAAAGGGTCTGCAAACACTTTGGATTATACAATAAATGTTATATATAAATTATAGTACAGGATGGGAAAATATAAAAAGGTCAATAAGAGCTTCTTATTTACATAGGGTAAAATAAGCTCTGTCATATAAATTGTCCTGTGTTAATTGTATTGACTTTTTTGTTTTTCAGATAATGAGTTTATGCCTGAAAAACAATATTTCAATTCTTAAATAATGTCTACATTTTAAACAGAAGCCTGTAAAAATAACCGTGCCTTTATTGTTTTAGCAGCATTTTGTGGCAGTAAATAAAAAAAAAACACGATTGCTTTTTTTTCCCCAATAAGAGGGTGGAGAATTTACTAATCACAGTTATGCCCCATTACTTTGACAGATGGGTTGCTGTTTATGCCGTTCTTCATACTGAAAAGGGTTATAGATCAATTAAAAGCTGCAAATAAGTTTGTCTGGTTTTTCTCTGCGGTGAGAAATCTCAACTCTCAAACACTTCTCTCAAATCTGTTTCTGGCTGACAGCAGTGTTTGGTCAAACAGTGACAGCTTGCAGAATCACTAAAGGTGACTGTACCAATCACACTAATGGTTGTCACTTCAATGTCACCTGTTTCCATTCAGCGTGCATGTGACAGTAAAGTGTGACCATATTGTCAAACCTCCCAAACTGTGATCCAGAAATATTCTGGTCTGTTATATTAACATTTCTACACAAATATTAAAACACATATATTCTCCCTGTGTTTTTTTAAAAACTGGTTTGGGAAAATAAAAGTGTATCGGATATTGTGATCGTGGCTAAAAGTGGGACGCAGTTGAAAACTGTGATATTTAAGTGTTTCGGAGATGTTTGAAAGGCTCTCGGGACACTCTGCTTGAATCCAGGGCAGCTCCGAATTCTGGGTTTCAAGACACAGCGTGTGCATTTACTGTGGACTGCACAGTTTGTGTTTTGGTGAACAGAGCAGAGCAGAGCAGAGCAGAGCAGCCCTGTGTGACCAGGTGTACAAGTTCAACAATGACGGACTTGCATGGTGCAGTGTAATAAAGCGCTGGAGGATCAGTGCTGCTGTCCTGCTGGGGCCAGAGCAGCTGCACTGCCCCCGCCATCAACTGCCCATCAGAACAGAGAATTCACAGCAGCACAGCTATTGTTGTCGTCTGTATAGAGCGTGTGAGGCAGCGGATTCCTGCTCTTATCAGCTGCGTGTGACATGCGAGTGTGTGCGTTTGTGTGTCTGTGGTGGCTGAGATTGGCTAGAAGTGGATGGAGGGTTGATCTCTGTTTGGATTTCTTTCCCTAGTCCCGTCAGAGACACGTTCTGCCTCAGAGACTTGACCACTGTGTCCTGTTGTCAGTTTGTCGGGGAAGACAAACAGGAGGGAGGATTATATTTGGAGATTCAGATGGAGAGGTCAGAGTAAAAGCAAGCACAGTTTTTGCGCAGCTTATTAGGACACAGCTTTGACCTCCAGCCACTGTGAACAACCTGAACAAATCCTTATCCCTTATACCTTAACAATAACCAGAACATACTTAAAGGGACACTGTGTAATATTTATGGGTTTATATAACCCAAAATCCACTTTTTTATACATATTATGTGCTCCTGCATTGTCTAGTCGCTGTATAATAGTTTTTGTTTCATTTTCGTAGTGTTTCAAAAAGTCATGTAAAATAACATGGTCGCGGGCCGTGGTTGCATAGCCACTGTTAGCAGCGAGACGCCATGTTTCTTCCGGAGCCTGTAAGGACAAACGCGAGAGAACAAATCAAGCGTCGCTTTACTTGTAGCGGAAGTCCCGCCTCCTCTCTCTCCGCTTCGTCTGCTACGGCCGCAGTAGCTCGCCCTCTCCCTCGCCTCACGAACCTCATCTGCTGACACGGAGAAAGACGACGAGGACGACATTTGACCAGCTGAGGATACCGTAGCGCTCAGGGAAGGGAGGGGGTGAGCAGAGGAGCAGTTCTTTGTTGTAAATTTCAGCCTCTCCTCTAGATGGCACTATAAACTACTTACTTCACCTTTAACATTAAGTATTTTGCAAACACTTTGATCCAAAGCGAATTACAAGAGAGGAATAAGCAAGAAGTCTTGGAAAGAACCCTCGCTAAGACCAGTGGACTGATAGAGGGTGAGAGTGCCAGGGTGGATGCAAGTGCAGAAAGAGATGCAGGGGAGGGGGTAGGGGTAGGGGTAAGGACAGAAGATGCTCTTGGAAGATACTCTTCCTACCGCTTTATCCTCCACTTGAGGGTCGCAGGGTGCGCTGGTGCCAATCTCAGCTGACATAGGGCAAAAGTGTGGGGTACACCCTGGACAGGTCGCCAGTCCATCACAGGGACACATAGAGACAAACAACATTTCACTCTTCCTGAAAACATACACAATTTTACCTTTATTTAGAACAGACAGTGAATCAAAGACGGACAAGGTGAGAGAGTAGGGACATTGTGTAGAGAGTAGGGGTAAATTGTGTGACTGGGTCAAAAAGAACTATAGACCTACTTCATATGTGCATTGGTGGAGGTGATCACAAAGTGAGGTCACGCATGATGGAGATGCCTGACCTTGTTTTTACCAAAATGTTTCTCATTCATTCCTCTTGTAAAAGTTAGATGAGAAGATTGTACATAAATGGAGCTGGGAGGTGATGAGCTTAGCAGAAAGACTGGGAGCAGCAGGAAAACAGCTTCTGTGGCTCTTTTTTCTAAAGCACCCTAATTAATGCAGTGGATGTTGATTGTATAGTTACATCCTGTAGGCTACCTGTTTGCAGAACAAAAGCTGAGCTCACCACTTTCAAAAAAGTGTCATTTTGTCACTGTAAGTTTTCAAGGTAAACAGCGTTATGTAGCGCAAGCATTATGATGTCACTCGTGGACCTGGCTTATGTAACTCAGTGCAATGTCTCTTTCACCATTTCTCACATCTTTTTTTATGAGGAAAAAGGAAAAGTGTGTTTGCTTTTGTCCACAAATCAACTTCACTGTATAAGCAAGTATAGGTTCATTCACACTGCAATCTTTCACGTTACACTTGTAGTTTGCATTGATGACGCATTCTTATTCATTCAAGCCTATTTCACTCTGATATTAACGGGTGTATCTGGGATATTTAAACTGTGGTGAAGTCACTAACCCAGCATTGCCATGCGGTGTCTCTTACACCCTTGCATCACCTGTGCAGGAGTTGTAATATCACAAACATTTGAGAAACTGGCGAAACCTCTCCTTATTTACCTCGCTTGTTCGGAGTGCACAGATACAACAACGATCCTGCATTTCTGATACTGTGTAGAGACCTTTGATGAATCTCTGAACATTGACACATTGATCAGCCCAATTAAAAAAAAGAAAGAAAAAAAAACCTCAGGCAACCAAAGATAATAATGCAGATATCCTCACATTTGGTGTTGCCAGGCATCATTGACACACCTTTTTCACCGATCTGCACCATTAAGACCTTTAGTTGCACAGTTTGGAAGAAGAGAGGAACAAAAGGAGAAATATTATGCATATTTCCAATATCCATCAATCTCCTCGTTTTTCATCTTTTTTTATACCAGTTATGTATTAGAGGTTAATGTCCTCAGTCTGTGGCCTCGAGCCACAGTTCACCTATCAATGTCATCCAGCTGCTTTTGATTGACATGTAATTATATGGCGGTCACGTCCGGGGCAGAGGGGATGGATTTATGTTGGGCAAGGACTCGGCAGCGTGGATTGTTCCAGATCTCCAATGTAAAGGGGACTTTCTGCAAATCACATTATTGCTACTGGTTAATATTAGCAAGGATGAAAGACGAGTTACAGACATACTGAATGTATACTTTAACGTTTTTGGAGGAACCAGACGTGACCTGTTTCAGGTTTATTTAACTGCACCCAGTCTTGGTTACACATGAACAAATGAATGAATGAAACATGGCAGTACTTTCTAAGACGGACTGTATATGAGACTCATTCAATTAGGTTCTTAAACTCCGAGTTGTATTCCTATCCGTGCACCAATAGTAAAACAAAGACAACATACTTTTTTAGCTATATGCTTGTTTAAAGGTGCATTATGTAATAAATCTAAAAAACTGGCCATAAAATCCTCCTAATATGTCACAGAGACTCAGGGATAATGTTGATAATGAACGCAAATCATTTTTATGTTTTGAAATGATGTGTTGGCATGTGGCGCCACCTACCATATACCAATCATTGCAGTCAGTAGAGTCGAAGAGAAGGAAATTACAAAGCTTTATGTGATGGACAGATGTCGTTGCTAAATTCACGATGAGTTTTACATCTTTAATCTCTTTGGTTTTTAAGTTCCAAATACTTAAGCACTACTTATTATCAGCGTTGAGCACAAATGTCAGAAAGTTATCATTCCTATTCTCATATACCTCTCATAGCCTTCATTTGGAGATGCCAGACTAATCTTAACCCTCTTTTCTTGTCTGAATTATTTTAACCACATCACAAGCTTTTATTGTAATTTAATCCAGCAAGTCGTCTTCTGCTGGAAGCTTTGTACAATTCTCTGCTGTGTCTAATCCTGCTGTTTGGTAAAACTGGTGAACTCATAACCCTGACATACACGATGTTTACGGGACATCCTGAAGTCAGAGCTTTCAGATAATTGAACAGGTCACGAATACGAACGGGGTAGAGGTCAAAAGTGTTGCTGCTATCAACTGCCTGCATTTACAGTTGACATTTCTGGAGTGAGCAAAAAAAAAAAGCGCTAAAAATATTGGACTTTGAAGCAGCAAGGGCACAAATTGTTCTGCCTAAAGGTAGCCAAAACATTTTTTTTTTATAAATAAATAAATCATCAGTTACTGTTGGAGGAGAGAAAGTGCCTCTTTTTGCACATCCCCCATTTCAAAGACACAAATGTACAGTATGTGTCTCATTATCACGCAGCACTCTGCAGTTAATGAATATTGCTGATGAGAATGTAATGTGCACGGGTTATTGAACATATGCTATTGGGGAGCGATGCCATTTATTTAGCGTTGACATAGAAAAAGTTGAAGGTGATCTGCACTCACATTGTGTCTGATGAAAGATGACACGAAAGATGTTGATATATATATATATATATATATATATATAGCTGCTTTACAGTGTTTAAGGGTTAGGGTTACAGTGTTTGTTTTTGACTTACCGACAGAGATTTCCAACTTTTACAAGACACTTCTTGGTTCATACGGTTGATATTGTTGCTTTTTCGTTGTCACAATTACAGGCATAACCACCGTCCTGACCATGACGACACTCAGCATCAGTGCCCGCCACTCTCTCCCCAAGGTCTCGTATGCCACTGCGATGGACTGGTTCATCGCTGTCTGCTTTGCCTTCGTCTTCTCTGCCCTAATTGAGTTTGCTGCCGTAAACTACTTCACCCAAGCGGAGATCGAGCGGGCCAAAAAGAAGCCGGCCAAATGTCCCCCTGGTCCCCAAACAACGCCTGTCAAGGTCAAGGACACAGAGGAAGTGCTGCAGGTGATTTTCTTGTTTCCCTCAAAGTGGCTGTGGCAAATAACCTGATAGGGCTTTATTTGAAGGAGCACTTACACACCGTGTCCCTTATTATGTGCTTACTGTATGTGGCCTGACAGCCTGACAAGAGCTACAATAATCCAAAACATAGCAAAAATCATCATTGCAGACTATTATACAAACAGAACATTATGAAATGTTTTTAAAATGATATTTTAAAAAAAGGGTTTAAAAATATTTAGTGCCAAAATCTGATATACTGTATCTGTCACACAATTTAAACACAGAATTCTAATTGATCATTATTGATCATTCACATGTTATTCATGTCACAATTGCTTCCAATTGCCTCTTACCGTTGCTCCTTGACACTTTAAAAATCACATTCTTGTGACCTCAGATCACGTAGCTGGTGTTCAGTCATAACACTGACTATAATATGAGCTCATTTGTTGTCTCTGGTTTACAGACGACAGACTAATGTGAAGGTGTGAACACAAAAACAAACGGGTCTAAAAACAGCCTTACAGATGTGTGTGGCTAACCACGAGGTGTGTGTTTGCTGTGGAGCCTTCTTTCTTATGAAATCCACCAAAAATCTGCAGCGATTTTTCTATCACTGGCTGAAACTGATTACACAGACCGCAGAGAAACTGTTTTATAAATTTGATCAGAATTGATGACTGTGCCATGAAGCTATTTTAGAGCACTTAGTAACTATGTATGATGAATGTGATGGAGCTGTCGCACTGTATTTGTGGCTGCTCTATAACAAACAGATATAGGATTTCTCTCTATATATATTGTAAAAAGTGCACATTAGCACCTATAACTATAGCATAGAATTACATTTAGACTATAGATTCACTGTGAAGTCATCACTGAAGATGACATAACCCAGCAATGCATATGTCAGTTTTACACTAACTACTTTAAGTTGCTCCCTGCAGTCCAAATCCTAGTGTGGTGTAATCCATTCCTGAATGCAGTATAGTGACAACAGCACTTCAGTGGATTAGTACGTTGCCACGGCAACATGGCCCGAGTACATCTGTATAGGTTTCCAGAAAGGCTCTTGCTCTGGGGAAATAAAAAAAAAAGAAGAAGAATACTCTTCTCCTAAAGAGCAGGTCCTGTTAGTTTTACCAAAGGGCTTGACACGAAGGCTGAGGTGTAAACCTAACCCCGACCTCATCCGAACCATACATCACTGAATAACTTACGTTATGTTTTGAGGACTCCCCAAAATGTATAATTACTGGAACACAGACACACATGGGTCACAATAACGCGGCATCCTTTCAGTGTAAAAAGAGGGCTGGATTATTCTTGTAAATGCCTTAGTCCCAGTGTCACACTCTCACTGCTTGAAAACATAAACTCTCAAAGCATAAGCTGCTTTGACGCTACACTGCATTACCGCCTCAATGCAATGCTACCTACTTTCTGTCCTAAGCTTGTGTGAAATGAGTGAAATCCTTGGTAAGTGACATCTGTAAAGCACACACACTCTTATCGTCCGCTGAATGATGAAGGCCATCTGTGTCAGGGCAAGTGTAATCAGATCAATATGATAAGGTTTATGTCACTGGGACCACAGTTCTGGCTTTGCCTCGTCTGAAAACACTTCCTGTTTGCTTCAAACGTGACACAGACGGAGGAATGAGACTGTCGTTACGACTGGCACTTCTCATATTCTCTGTTTAACAGTATTTTTCACTCACTCAGACCAGTGTTTCCACTTGATATTCATTGGTGTAGTTGTTAGCACTTGGGTGCAAAATGACCCGGATTCACGCCCCAATCAGAACAAGGGTCTTTCTGCATGGA
Organism: Microchirus variegatus; assembly: GCF_963457635.1. NCBI lineage: Eukaryota > Metazoa > Chordata > Actinopteri > Pleuronectiformes > Soleidae > Microchirus > Microchirus variegatus. The sequence continues at coordinate 17,602,558 of NC_139807.1, forward strand.
GTTTGCGAGTTTGTGTGTGCGGGGATTAGGCATATTGGATACTCTAAATCAGGAGTTCTCAAAGTTTTGATACCTGAGGGTCAGTTTAGGAACCCAACATTGGACTGAGGGCCGCCAAAGTAAAAAACTGAAAGAAATCCATCCATCCATCCATCCATTATCTACCGCTTTATCCTCCACCAGAGGGTCGCGGGGTGTGCTGTGCCTATCTCAGCAGACATTGGGCGATAGGCGAGGTACACCCTGGACAGTTGAAAGAAATCCCATTTGTAATAATTTTAATGACCAGATTGCAGTTCTACAGTTTACACTTATTGGTCTGTATCCAGTAATGTCCAATAAACATTTAACAAGCTCAGTAGCTCCTGGATTAAAACTATCAACTGTAATTCATTGCGGGCCGCCAGAAATGTTTCTGCGTGCCGCCATTGGGCCACACTTTGAGAACCAATGCTAAATTGACTGTAGATGCGTGAGGGGATGGTTGTTTGTCTGTATATGTGTCTGTGATGGACTGGAGAACTGTCCAGGGTGTACCCGCCTCAGCTGAAATTGGCACAGCGCCCCTGTGACACTCATGCGGAGGATTAAAGCCATAGAAGATGGATGGATGATAATTTGGAGAAGTGTTTTTACTTATTTACATGGATTATATAAACAACCAAACAAGAACTGGATTTTTGAGTCTGACACTGCAATTGGCCAGTATCAATTTTGTTAAATGAAAAATGTATATAATGGCTATATGCTGCAAATTCGGAGTTATAAAACAACTGTTCCCTTTATTTAGTGCCGCTGAGGCCAATATGAATTTTCCCAAGGGACCAATAAAATGAATGAAATAGTTTAGGTTTATAAATTTAGCAGTTTTGCAATCTTGAATAGTGTTAAATTGAACTCTTTTAAAACAAAAAATAGTTAAATTCCAGAGCGTATTTGTTTTTTGAACTGTAAGTACATCAAACTCTTTCTTGGGGTGCTGTGCCAATCTCAGCTGACATAAGGCAATAGGTGGGGTCACACCCTGAACAGCTCGCCAGTCCATACAGGGCCACACATAGAGACACGAGACAATTTAGAATGTCCAATTTTATCCTAATCCCCATATTGCATGTTTTTGGACTGTTGAAGGAAGCCCATGCACACACTGGGAGAACATGCAGACTCCATGCAGGAAGGCCCTTGTTCCAACCGGGGCTTGAACCCAGGTCTTCTTGCTGCAAAGGAAAAGAGTGCTAACCACTATGCTAACCTCCTCTAAATATCTTAATGTTTATTCTTTGTTCCAGCAAAATTCTGATACCAACGGTAACCTGAGAAAGCGGATGAACTATATCTATCAGCAAGAGCCGAGCAGTCAACAGAGAGCCCAGTCCACCACCAGCATTTCAGTCGTAGGAAGAGCCCGACCACTGCGACATTTAGCCGCTGGAGTCAACGGGAGCTCCTCCACCCTCTCCCGCGTCAGCCCCAAGTCTGAGAGCCTGCTCAGCGTGGCGTCGTCCTCTGCTCAGCTGGTGAAGAGTGCACCTCAGGCCGCTGCCTCCACGCCAGATGTGATGGCGGGGACGCCATGCAAGCAGAACACCACCACCACCACCGCCGCCACCGCCTCCTCCTCCTCCTCTTTGCAGCATCTGCTGGGCCCCAAGCTGGAGCGCATCCAGATGATGGGGAACAAGCTGGAGCTGAAGCAGACGCCATGCTCCCAACCCACCACTGCTGGTATGGGCGGAACCAGCAAAATTGACAAATATGCACGGATCCTCTTCCCGGTCTCCTTTGGGGCATTTAACATGGTCTACTGGGTGGTCTACTTATCAAGGGACACCATGGTGGCCAAAGGTGGTTAGATGATGTTCCGGCAGATGTAGTAGTTGACTTTTATCAGATGGAAAGCAAGTAAGGATTATGGAAGTTTGCAAACAATATTTGGAAATTGTTGTTCTTACATTGTGTTCATGCAGCAGGAGCATATCCTGGAGAATATTCTTCATTCTTCTAGACAGTCCTCGAACAGCAAGCATTGGAGCAAATCAACCAAATTAGAAACATCTGACTCAACATTTGAAAACCCACCTGCACACTGGAATATGCTACTGACCTCTTTATATTACGCCGTGCGTACGTGCAACTCAGAGGGTTTTCATCGTCTTCAACTGCCTCGTGATCCTCTTTTGGCCTGCAGTCAAGACAAAGCATGGGGTTTTTTTCATTTTCCTATTTTTGTATCCTGCACCTGGCAAAGATGTTCAGATGTGTGAGCCGCTCTCCTGAAATGAACTACTCTACACTCTGTAAATATATATATATTTATTAGGTTACATGGATTTATATTTAATGACGACAGTGTACTTCCATTTCAGTATTATATAACTTGTTGCTTTTTTTCCCCCCAGCCAGCTAGATGACAGTTGATTTTTTTGAAATTATTTGACAAAGGAACTGAATTGGAGCTGCTCTGGGGACGCTGAGTTTAGACTGAGAAGTTATAATTCCTCACTCTTGGCCAGATGACGTCAAAGTCAAAAGAAGATGATTTTGGTCAGAATTAAATCCTCAAACAGGCTGAGTGGAGCTTTTAGACCGTTGTACAGTACTTATATAAAATGGACAAACTAATCTGGAAATAGTGAAGATAAAAATTTAAGGATTGGTGCGGCAGAAAGTAGTCAAGACGAGTTATTATTTCATGTAACAGTAGTGCAGTATTTAAGCTTCTTTTCTGCTATAACGGGTCACCAAATAGTAGACGAAGATTGTGTGTGTGTTTCAAATAAAGCCATAGCATGAACAAATAGACGGAGCAGAGAGAATAAAGCCATCAGTCATCACATCACTGCGCCAAAGAAAAAAAGTGAGATGGATGAGAGTTAGGAACATTATTGCTCGCACAGAAAACAAAAACACTGAACTCTTCTAGTTCAGCTCGGCGGGAGACAACATCCCAGGTGACTGCTGTCATCTACCTTCTTCAGCCATGTCTAACAGATGTAGGTGAATTAATCTGCTTAAGTTGTGCCCATACAGCTTCAATTTAAATATTCATTCAGGCTGATTTTAATCTGAAGGTCTGGGAGGACAGAAGCCACACCTAAAGTAGAAACGTGGACTGAATTTTTAGCTTTCAGGAAATCCCATTTAGGTAACAGCATTTAGTATTTTACTCCTTAAAGAAATGGTTCTGTGATGTGAAGAATATTCTTATCTGCTGAGCATTACATAAGGAGATCGATACCCACTCTTTTGTCCACAGCGGTTGAAACATTTGACCGTAGGTGTGAAGCGAAGTGCGAGTGCTTGATTGTCTCTGTACGTCGGCTCTGTAATGGACTGTTTCGGCTGAGAACTGGCTCATGACAAACAGGCGGTCGCATTTTTTTTCTTTCTGCTTTCTTCATATATTGAATTCAATTAAGTTGTCATATTGAAGGAAAACAAGGAAAGAAAAAACCCTTACGGTATAGAAAACGAGTTGACCGCAAAGACCCCCGCCTGCCACTGCCTGATAAATGAATCATGGCTTATGTGAAGGACATCACTACCTTTGTGACAACATGATGTCACACAGTTGTCCTCCCTGTTTTTCCCCTGTTAGTGCTCTGGTTTGTGGCTGATGGAGGTGAAGTAGGGGTTTATTGTCATTGAGTTGCCTTTTCTGCACATGTAATATGCGACACCCTGCTATAAATACATGCACAGAAGACACCCTGACAGTTTTCTTGCGTAACATATACACATAACTCGGGAGAAACTTGCCTTAGAAAAGAGTCTTAGCCTTTATATGCACTTTGAGGCATGGGGCCTTGCTTTGTGGAGACCGGTGTGTTTCACGTTTTTGAAGCTTAAACAAAGAATGGTATAATCCTTTGATTGAGGGCCACTCCATCTGCAGCCACATAAACGAACGCTTACACACTTAGATCTTTAATGAAATGTTGAATAGATGGGATCTACTTCCTGATGGCTTGAATCTGCTCTTCATTATTCACTGCATGGTCACAGTTTGCAGAAGTGAAAGGTTAAACAAGCGGTGGATGAGCTCAGCTGTGTGACATGGGTGTGGTGTGGTGTGGTGTGTGTGGGGACTCGTGATGCCGTCTTCCTGCTCTAATAGCCACATCATCCAACAGAATCATGGCCGTTGGCCGCTGTCGATGGTTGTGTGAAAGCTGGCGGTTTGATGCCGCCACTGTGGTGAGAAACACCCGAGCTGATGGGCAGATCAAGATGCCCGCCATCTTTCGCCTCTCCTAAATGCAGTCATGTGTGAAATTGATTTTGCCGTTTCCTCCTTGTCGGTCCCTTCACTCCATCCCGCTGTCTCTGTCTCCCACAACAGTGGACAAAATATATCTCGTCGCAAAAAAAAAACACAGAACATCCATGTACTAATGAGGACTCTGTCAACAACAGATGGATGTTCAGTGTCAGTGTGGTGTGGATCTGCTGCTCTAAATGTGTGCATGATTTATGGAGCTGCCAACGGCAGGTTGTGGGTTTTCTGGTCTTTATTTATTTTCTTCGTCCAAAAATGTTGCTCTGGATGACAGACAGATAGTTAAGGATGCTCCACAGGCTCACTGCCATTCTAAAGTCTGACACACGGGGGGTTTGTGGAAAGTTCATAGCCAGCCAGCTCCCAATTAATCTTCATCATTTTTGGCTTTTTCCAAATATAGTATAAAAGTGTTCTTTAAAAGCAAGAGTGCAAGTGGTTTAAAATGAGGCATTCACTCTAACTTTAGATCATTTCTGGATTAAATTACAGTGCAAGGCTCCCTCTAGTGTCTGGAGGGATTCCTTTTATTTTCAACGGAGTCCAATTTATGGATATACTTTAAAACGTATAAAAAGTGCACACATTTTTAAACATCTAAAAACGACAGTCTTATAGTAAAACTAAATTAACTCAGAACTGGAATTAAAAATAAATATCTGTAATGGCGTTTTTATTTGATGGAGAAAAAAGATTAGCTGAAATAATTCTAATTAATTTTGTACTGCCTGTATTATCATCATATGGATGTGTAAAAGGTAATCTGACTAACATCATTTTTAGAACTGGCACAGAGTGACTTTTACATGTGGATTTTAAATATCAAATTATTTTTATTTGACAAAACCACAACACACATTATCTCAAGACGGTCATCACTCAAAGCAGTTTGTAGAATGCTTTACATTTTAAATTGATTCAATTCACCACAAAGGATGCAAACGATCCTGTACAGCTTTTACTGTACATCTCGCCTCTGTGATGTTGCATTACTGCCCTCTTCTGGAATTAGAAAACTCCTACACTACCCAGTCCACCATATTTAAGGGCATATATGTATACAGTATGTATTTAATCTATTCTCTGAATACTGATACTGCATAAAATAAGTAAATAAATAAAATGACACCACTATTTGTAGTTGGTCACAACAAATTGATTACACTTGGAAAAAGGCCTTTCTGCACATAGTTTGCTAGTTCTCCACATGTGTGCATGGATTTTCTCCGGGTTCTTCTGCAGTCCAAAAACATGCAGATTTGGGGATTAGGTAAATTGGACACTCTAAATTAACCATACGTGTTATATTGAGAGTGAATGGTTGTTTGTCTCTCTGTGGCGCTGTGATGGACTGGTGACCTTTCACCCCATGTCAGCTGATTGGCACCAGCCGCGACCCTCGTGTGGAGGATAAATCGGTTAAAGATGAATGAATGAATGAATGAATGAATGATTAATCATAAAGAGTATTGATGGATCACCGTGTGAGTACGTTTCATGATAAATGTTCCATCCCATCATCACACTGCACAAAGCTCATTCATTTCTGTCATTCTGACACAGATTAACCAGTGGAGGGAGTTAAACACCATCTGATGTTTTTCATTAAACTGTAAACTGACTTTTGGCATTTTCATTAGTGTCTCATTTTCTTGATTTTAATGTCAATATATCTGTGTCATTGGGTAAGAGGAGACATGTAATAAATCTGATCATCATGTTTGATTTCCAAATGTGCAAAATACAGATTTATTCCTCTTTTTTTTTTTTTTTTTTTTATCAGTTTTTGCCTGATGCTGTATTCATTATATGTGACACATGATCATTTGTCATGTTCCTCTGGGCCACACTTTCTCATGCAGCCTGTGCATCTGCAGTGAAATGTTGTAACTCAAGTGAAGGTCTTTTCCACTTGAGTTACAACATTCCTACACAGAGAAGAATGTGAAGAGCCATAAAATTCTCCATTTATCTACCGGTGCATGTTTGCACTGGTTATTTTCAGTGATGTGGATCAATATATGTGTGGAGTCATACCTTCAATAATAATACGACGACTACTCAGTAGGATTACCACTTAAAGCAATACTTATATTAGATAACCCACACAAAGACAGCAATACCGTTACTGTACACAACCTTAAATGGCTTTCTAAAAAACAAACGCTGCAGTACTCATGACAATGCTTTAAGAATTTAAGGTTAAGTTAATTATAATAACTCAGCACACAATCAAACACTAGCAAACTCTTTAGTTGTACTTTTTTTTTTTTTTGTAAAACACAGATCTTGGAATGCACTACTCAGCAGATTATTCCCTGCAGCATTAGCTGAAAGAAACAGACTTGTGAAAAATTGTGTATTGTGTTTCATTAATATGCTGCCAGGGTGAATTTATCTCAAAGCTGACAACAAATTATGGATTAAACTGTACCTTATTTCAACTGGAACTGTTTGTCATCCACTCGAGTTGTTACAGTCAGTGTAATGATACAAGTCTTTTTCATTTCTTAGTCCTCGATGCACTGTTTTTGAAGAAACACAATTAAACATGTGAGACAAATCCTTGCTACTTGTTTTAGTGTCATTTTGGTGAAGTGGTGACTAAAGTACTGTGTTACAGAAGCTGTAACCACGAGAAAATGTTGAGCTTGTGAAGTAACACCAGTATCACCAATGTTAAAATACACTGCACTGTAAAAAAGAAAACTCAAAATTTGTAAGTCAGAGTTGTGCCAACTCAAAATTCAAAACATTATTTTTTTTAATACATTTTTTACATTATCTGAACAAGGTTAGTTAGCGAAACTATTTGAAAAGAGAATTTGGAGTTTGCACAACTCTAACTTACAAGTTTGTCTAACAAAATAAGTTGGTTGTTAATTAGTTGATGGAATTTTTTTTAAAACTCGCAATTATTTGTTGGGCTGTAAACTCAAAAATTGATTGCATCAAGTTGCCTTGAAATGTTGAGTTTTCTCAACTTTTTTTTTACAGTGTGGTGTAAATATACTATAATATATATATATATATACTTCACACACTGTTATAGTGAAATTAGATTATTATTATTTATTTGTTTAATTTTCTACACTCTCCGGTCAAAATTCCTCATCTGCTCATAATATCCTGGTTAATACAGAACAGTATTTCTGATTTGCCTTCAAGTACCACCAGAGGAAGCTTGCGTACCACTGGTGGTACTCATACGGTAGTTTGAGAACCATGGGGTTAGTGCATTTGTGGAGTGTTACATCAAATCATCATTGGACGCTGCAGAAATATAGGAACTAATTGCACAATCTGAAGAAAACGAGCTGTGTCACAACACCCGGATTTTCCAGGTCGCTTTTAGTTGAATATTAAATATTCATTTTGGACTTTTGTTTAGTTTAGTGTTGTTAATCTTTTCTGTGTACTTGTGCAGTTTTGCTTCCCTGATTCATTGCCCCGCCCTAATGATTGTCTGCCCCGCCCTAATGTGTTTCACCTGTGCTGTGTTTGTCACACCTGTGTTTAATTGTCCCTGCCTCTCTACTGTACATATAGTCTCTGTGGTGAGTCGTTTTGTTTGCTTTCTTGGTTCCTCTTTGGTTATGATTCAGTCCTGAACTAACTATTTCTCCAGTTTTTTCGATGCTCTGCGTTCTTGGTCTTCTCCATGTTGTTTTTTCGGCTTATGTTTCACTCTTTACATTTTTGGGACCTCTGTTTTCTTATTTGACGCCCTTGACAAGCTGCATCATCTGTAAGCTCAACTGTCAGATGAGCCGTTTGATGCTCTTATATTGGGGAAAAACAAGTGCAGAATAAATCAGCACCTTAAATCTGAAAAAAAGTCCGAACATTGTGACTGATCCAGCATCAACCCTGCAAGTGAGGAAGCTAAATGGAACCCAGCCCTGATTAATTAGATCATTTTAGGCCCGCTCTGCCTCTTCCTCGCTTTTTCATATTATGATAAAGACAAAGGTGCCAATCAGATCCCACATTTATGTCACTGTTAAGTTCTAAAGGGGATAACAAGACAAAAAATACAAGCCAAACATCCATCCCTCCTCCCCATCCTCTCCGTTACCCCTTCCTCTTCTCTGTGTCCGTGCTCAGAAAACAGCAGCTGGTACTGTAGCTCGCCAGTTTTGTGTCACAGCTCATCGTACGCCAAGCTGGTGACTACTGTTCGTGTCCTGCCACTGAAAACTTAAAGAAAAAACAATCAAAGAAGAAATAACTCAAAAGCCCTATGAGAGGTTTTTTTTTGACAATTTGACATATTTTTGTTTGAGCAATAAAGGTAAATTGCTCACACAACAGCAACATGTGTGGTGTTGTCAGTGCTGTGTTTGCTGCTTGTTCTGTCATCCACAAGCTGCTAAAAAAAAAGGAAAAGAGTATTGGCTTTAGTGACATCTAGTGATTCATTTGGATATTGTAACCAACTGATTATGTCTTGATAATATTCCATTTGAGGTCTTCAGGTGAAGTAAACTTTATATTAAATAACATTAAGTATTTTAATTGAATTATTAGTTTCTGTAGATTTATGATTTATGACTACAGAGTGGAACTGACCTGAAAAATCTATTCAAAGGTCCTGAAAACACAATTTTTAGTTTAAGGTGATAATATAGTATTGGAAATAATTGATCAAGTGTATTTCATTTCTGTCAGTAATTCATCATGAAATTATATTTGTTTATTTTTTATAGAATTATATGTGTGAATTAGTTAATAAATTATAATTATATGTTAGTTATATCTCAGTTACTTTCACGTGCCTGTGTTTACAATTACGTGTTTGAAATAAATAAGGTTCTTAAAGGTGCATTATGTAATAAATCTAAAACAACTGGCCATAAAATCCTCCTAATATGTCACAGAGACTCAGGAATAATGTTCATATAACAAACTGAACTCACCAACAACAACAGTACAGACAAAATATTTGCATTAAAAAAAATATTTTGCGGACCACAAATCATGTTTAAGTTTAAACTTTTATGGAACAGATACAAGTACAAAAGAATGATTTTCATTGTATTTTGCAAGCGATTTGCAAGACTGAAGAGTGATTACAAATCTGCTCTCCACAAGGATCCACAATTACTATATGAGAGTATCCAATCAATGCTTTGTTCACCATTTTGTGCCAAACTGACTGTAAATTCGTACGCAATATTTCTTTGAGCAAATCATTTAAGTATTTCACCAACATATGACAAGATTCAGGGAAAGAAAACTGTAGACAAGCTGGTGCTGAATGTGCATGAACACTGAATGATGATAAGTCAAAATGCACAGTCTCAACCAAATACAGAAATATTCCACATTGTACTGCTGAAAGATGATGAAAATATAATATATATACATAGTTTTTGTGAGCTTGAACTCCATTTTCACGATACAAATTAAAATTCCCCGTGTAGCTATCTTACAATGCTTAATTTCTCTGTCCGGTTCCTCTTCCTGCAGGGCGAGCGTTACATTATCAGCCTGTGACAGTGAACTATGTAAACCAAGTGTGAGGCTACGGTTTATCGCTGCTATTTGTACACATGGGCTCAGCAGTTAAATTTAGCCATGGATAAAAAGGGACTTATTGTAGAGAGAGAGACTCGGAGCTGAAGATGGCAGATGCAATATGACGGGCAAAACACAGAGGACTGCTGAATTGCACTCAGTTTAGTTTCCTTGATAACCTGAGGGAAATTAGCAACACAGAGGGCAGTAAACTCCTGCTCCATAAATAGCATTTGGCAATGTCATGAAAGTGACCTTTTAATTTGTAGAAGCTTATAGTGTGAGTGTGATACATTTACATGACTTGTATAAGATATAGAAAGTAGGACGTGAAGATGCAGTATGGGCCTGAGCATTGTGTAGCAGTGACATCATGTGGCAGCTGAGAACATGAACTCTACTTGAACTTTTATTTGTCTCCATGTGTGGTTCTCTGGACTCAGAGCTGAGGTGTTCTGCATGTGTTCACTGAGAACCATGCATTTTGATTACATTTTTACAACATTAAACGTATCATGGTGTCATAACTGATGTCAAAATAAAAGTCCCCCAGGCTGAAGGGATTTAAAGATATGATTATCTCCATTAGCTCATCTCATTTTGTGACGGATTCTTCTGATAAACATCCCATGCACTGCGAAGAATTAGTCTTTTCTTTTCTAAGTGCTGTCTATTCTGACACTTGGGACACAGGGTGGCTTAGTGGTAGAGCGAGTTGTCTTTCAACTTGAAGGTTGCGGGTTTGATGTAAAGCAGTTTTGAGTGGACATCATGGCTCCAAAAACACATATTCACCATTAACTAGGTGCTTACTAATACGCATACTAGCCCTTTATTAGTAATCATTAAGCACATATTAACACCTTATTCTATATAACCCTATTCTACCTCTAGTACTACATGAATTAAGATTTTCTCTAACTAAGGTGTTAATTTGTGCTTAATATTTACTAATAAAGGGCTAGTATGCTACTTATTTGCACGTTAGTAAGCACCTAGTTAATCGTCAAAATGTGTTTCCTAATCCAAAGTGTTACTGAAAAACATTATATAAATACAAACATTTACTTGTCTTTTTTTTCAATGTTAACAGTAATAGCATAGTAATAATTTGAAATAGGAAATTCATAGATGTTCAGCTTATTTTATAGTAATCACCAAGTAATAGCTTGGTAATAACAATGGAATAGTAAGTGTGGATTTCAACTGTTATGCGAAGATTACACTCCACTATTACAAGTGTTATCGCTAAGCTGATAATTGCATTTTAAAATGGTAGTATCACAGTATTACTCCCTGTTACTAGATTACCAGAAGTAGTATAATGTCTACAGTGTTGGTAAAAACAACAGCTATGTATCTCAAACTATTTTTCTACTCCAGAGTAAAATACCCTGCTCTATTTTTGTCCGTCACCCTCTGCTCCTCTGTCACAAACATAATCCTGTCCATTGATCACCATTCAGGATTTGATTTACTAGCCTTTGTCACAGTGGACATTTTGTCATGTGATGGGCGTGTGGGTGAGCTGGTGCAGTTTGACCAAATGGTTTCTGACGACGACCTATCTCTTTAAGAGTGTCAGAGCCCCTCCGTGGGCTCTTCATCTTTTTTTTCCTCTTGCAACATCTTTCTTCTGCCATGCATGACTTGTTGCCGAGGTAACAGGCCTGAGAAGGGTTTAGCATTTCCAGCACTGCCTGGTGAATCAACTCCTGATGACATGCAGCTGACAAGAGCGAGCGGTACAAAAGGCTCAGGTATTTCCTGCCCAAAATGTCATCAGAGACACAAACCACCTTGTGCCGTGAGGATCAAATCAAATCATAACAGGAGAGGCAAATTAGATTGTGTGTGAAGCTGCTGTGTGTGATGGCGAATACATTAAAGTGAGGTGTGTGTGTGTGTGCGTGCATGTGAGAGACAGTGGTGTTTTTGAGTTGTTCATACACAACATCACACTGGTGTGTGACGGAAATCTCTTTGTGTGCTGCTGCAATCTGTGTCCACATCCACTGATGTTTGTACCGTGACTCTCCAGCAGAGGTCGGTATGTGTGTCTGTGTGTGTTTTCTATTTGTGTGTGTTTTTGTTATGTGACTGTGTGAGGATGTGTGTGTGTGTGTGTGTGAGTCATATCACCCCACATGGCTCTTAAGCATTTTATTCTGAGTCATTTCACTCTGTTCTACAGCGACTACACAGACGGCACATGAGACATAATGAGCATATTTACTTGCACCTGGTCATTTTGGCTTGTTTACATGCATAGTAGCAGCAGCAGCAGCAGCAGCAGCAGCAGCAGCACACTTTAATGTTACCTGTGTCTTTGATTGAATTGCTCCCCCACTGACTGAGAGCACATCAGTCAATCCCTGTGTGTCTGAATCTGCATCTGTATTGCTCCCTTGGTATTTGTGCTCTTTACAGGTTATTTGGATGTTGGAAACGTATGGAAGGCAATTTCTGCCACTTGAAAAATAAAAAATATATTATTATATATATTAGTGCGTCGTAAATATAAGATAGTATCTCATTATTAGGACTGAGTATCTCATTATTATGACTTACTAAGTGATAATTAGGAGATACTAAGTCACAATAGTGGGATACTATCTCATAATAATGGGAAACTTCCTACTTAGCATCTCATAATTATGAGATAGTATCTCATTGTGACTTAGTATCTCATAAGTATGACTTAGTATCTAGTAATTATGAAATAGTATCTCATTGTGACATAGTATTTCATTATTGTGACTTAGTTTCTCACAATTATGACTTAGTATCTATTAATTATGAAATAGTATCTCATTGTGACTGAGTATTTCATTATTGTGACTTAGTTTCTCACAATTAGGACCTAGTATCTCATAATTATGAGGTACTATCTCGTATTTATGACTTAGCATCTCATAATTATTACTTAGTATTTAACAATTATGACTTAGTATCTCACAGTCATGAGATACTATCTGTATTAGTGTGATTTAGTATGTCATGATGACATAGTATCTGATTATTGTGACTTAGTGTCTCACAATTATGACTTAGTATCTAATAATTATGAAATAGTATCTCATTATTAGGACTTAGTATCTCATTATTATGACTTACTAAGTGAAAATTAAGATCATTATTGTGACTTAGTTTCTCACAATTATGACTTAGTATCGAATAATTATGAGGTACTATCTCATAATAATGATTACTTAGTGTCTCATTGTGACTAAGTATCTAACAATTATGACTTAATATCTCATTAATGTGACTTAGTTTCTCACAATTATGACATAGTATCTCATTGTGACTTAGTTTCTAATTATTGTGACTTAGTTTGTCACAATTATGACTTAGTACCTAATAATTATGAAATAATATCTCATTGTGACTTAGTATCTCGTTATTGTGACTTAGTATGTTCCAATTATGATTTAGGACCTAATAATTATGAAATAATATCTCATTGTGACTTAGTATCTCGTTATTGTGACTTAGTATGTCCCAATTATGATTTAGGACCTAATAATTATGAAATAATATCTCATTGTGACTTAGTATCTCGTTATTGTGACTTAGTATGTCATAATGACATAACATCTCATTATTGTGACTCAGTATGTCACAATTATGACTTAGTACCTAATAGTTATGAAATAATATCTCATTGTGACTTAGTATCTCATTATTGTGACTTAGTATGTCACAATAATGACTTAGTATTGGATAATAATGACTTAGCATCTCATAATTATGAGATATTATCTCAGAAAGGGTTAAAGGATTAAGTGTGTGTTACCAGCTAAAGGACAGATTGGAGTCACTCAGCCCTCTCTTAATTATATTTCTGACTTATAATATTTGGATAGTAGTAGTATTTGTTACTACAACAAGGAAGATTGTTTGTTTATGTGTGAGCTTCAACTCAAACAAAAGGACAGATTTGGATGAATTTTTCTGTAGATGTAGGTAATGGCCCAGGGAAATGGCCCAGGGAGGTTTGCGCTCTCTGAACGCTTTCTCTAATGTTAAGTATGCAGCTTTATCTAAAAATGACAAATTGCAGAGCTAATTTAGAGTTAATTATTTACTTTATTTATCCATCCATGAGGATTTTTAACCTAATTTCCATTCAGGACATTTTTCTAGACTGCTTCTTTTCAGGGTGACAATGTTATTAAGGGATTTAATCATTATTTTTTTTCAATTAAATATGAAGAAGTACCTCTCACCTCTGACTCACCTCCTTCTCCATTAAATTGATCAATATGCATTGTCACTCATAGTTCCCACCAGGGACACTCAGGCCTGGCAGTCAGCTGACAATGATGCAACGTGTAGCAATAAACAACGTGCTGTAAGTCGATGTAACCCAGAGGATGGCAGCACAAGCAAAATCCAACTTCAGACAAAGAAAAAAAAGAAACACATGCCAACGCAGTTTAACTAAATAAAAGGTGAGATTTCTTTGTTTTGTCCTTGATGTGCTCCGTTTTTTTCTCAGCTGCTCGTGTCCTACAGTAGCTGCACGCCGGCTGTGCTGGACCAGATGATGGGCCTGTGGGTCACTGTTATAGAGAATGACCTGTGTCATTGATCACCTGTCACAGGTATGGATTAGAGCTCAGATAGATGGGACAGCCCTCTAATCAGAAGCATAGCAGAGGAAGGCAGTGACGACTTGATAATGGTATGTGTGTGCGTGTGTGTGTGTGTGTGCGTGCGTGCGGGCGTGCATGCATGCGTGCGTGCGTGCGTGTGAATCTGAAGGAGTTATAGATTAATATGGTGTTTGATTTCGGGTCAGTGGTTTGAGGGTTAAGGTTAGGGTCATCAGTGTCCTCTGAGGGCATGGAGATATTACTCTATGTGTGTGTGTGTGTGTGTGTGTGTGTGTGTGTGTGTGTGTGGTTAGGTTAAGGTTATGGTTAGTCATTAACTGGTTATGGTTCAGGGTTGGGATAAAGTTTTGTTTAGGCAGAATGAACAGATGGCAATATAGTGTCCTAAGAAGAATAGCTGCCCGTGTGTGTGTGTGTGTGTGTGTGTGTGTGTGTGTGTGTGTGTGTGTGTGTGTGTGTGTGTGTGTGTGTGTGTGTGTGTGTGTGTGTGTGTGTGTGTGTGCTGCTGCATACTCTATCATTGTAACAATAACACAGATAACACATTTGTAATTATTTGAACTATTTTATGTATAATTACCCAACATTTGTGTCACTGTGCATTGTTTGATTTTTTTTTGTCAAAGCTTTATGTTTGCCCTTTGCCCTTTGTTGTAGCTGCCGCTGTCTTTAAGTGTGCGTCTCCCACATTTACATCTTACCTGTCTGTTGTGATTATTTCTGCCTTGTTATATGTTAAATAATTTTCATCATTACATTAGTTTTAGGGCTCACATGTGTTTGACGAGAGGGTTAAGGTCCAGGCCTCCTTTCTTGTGTGTGACACCACTGGTAACACTAAGTTATGGATGGAGTTACATTTGTCTGATAATGGATATGTGGTTCTGAAAGAACAGCTCCTAAAGCAGACAGTGTATATGTTAGAAACCTGGGTAACACTTTATATTAAGTAACGCATATTCACCATTAACTTGGTTCTTACTAACATAAGCAGCATACTAGCCCTTTATTACTAAATATTAAACACGTATTAACACCATTAACACCACTAAACATGCCATTTCCCCCCTTCACCATAACTCTGTGACATTTAGCTGTTTTGCATAATAAACATGTCACCGTGCACTGACAATGACAGTCATTAGTCTCCTCACTCGTGCTCATGGTCTGGACTGTGGTCTGTGGTCTGTGGTCTGCAGGAGGGAGACTCACAGGAAACCAAACTACCTTTAGGACCCAGTGTGTCTCTCCTCCTCAGCCTTTGTAGTTTTTCAGTGGAGATGAGGCAGACTGAGATGTGCTCCTTGCTTATCACGATTCACATCGAGCTCCTACACTAGACTGAGGAGAATGCTGGAGAGGGCAATTTGACGCCTCACACACCTGCTTGTTTGTTTTATTTTTAACACCTTTTCTTTTTTTGTAGTTGATATTTTATTTCATTATGTCATTTTTGTTTTGAATAATCTTTACCTTAAATGTTTAGGACATGATGAAAGCCAATGCATTTCGGGTGCATTCCTCCTGCTGCTGCTGCTACTGCTGCTGATGCTGCTGAACTGGGACTATGATTAATCAGCTTTGTTCTCATGACACTCCTGCACTCACACAGTCTCATCCAAACAGGAGCGAGCGGTGATCTGTCCTTAACTTTCGTGCATCTTCGACGATTCCGGCTGCAGCAGCAGGTACTACTGTGCACCTGAGGTGAGCCTGCTCACACACACACACACGCACGCGCGCGCGCACGCGCACACACAAAGGAGACGTTTATTTTGATATATTATTTTGTTATTATTTAGGTTATTACATATATTATGCTATATAGAGAGCGCGCGCGCGCGTGGGAGAGAGAGAGAGAGCTGGAGCTAATTTTTCTCCTCTTTTATTATTTTTTTCCTGTCTTCAAATATTCACTTTTCTCATCTAAAATGGTGACACGGCGTAAAATCAGTGTTCTGCTTTGATCCAATTTTAATGTTGTGCGAGTGGAGGCGTACGTGGGCCGTGTCAGTGAATACTAATTACTGTCAGTTGCTGTCACCGCTGCTTCTCTCTGCGCCCCCCCCCCCCCCCACACACACACACACACACAACCCGCCCCCCGCTGAAGGGAATCCCCAGGAAAAAAAAAAAAAAAAAAAGTACCGACAGAACCCACAGCTTCTAGTTGACACTGAAAGCCACCGAAACCGCGTCTTTCTCCCCCATTCATCACAGCGTCTGTCTGTGCGTCTGTCCTGTCGTGTGTTCATGTAGGTGTAGAAGCAGCCATGTGGAGCAGGAGCTGGAGCTGGAGCTGCGCGTCTCCTCTTCTCCTCTGCCTGCTGGCGCTCACAGCTCTGTGGAAAACCAGGTGAGTCCTTCCTTTTTGAACGGGAGACGCCTTTCATGATTGAGGGGCTGAAGAACACGATGACACACTGACAAGACTACAGCTCGTGCAGCTCACTGTCAGCAATTTTTTCACCAAAAGTGTGTTTCTCTCATAGAAAATGACAACCATGAGTAGTTCTGAAGGATGGACATGCTCTCTTTCTCCCTTTCTATTCATTTCTGCTTTGACTAAATGGCTGCTTATCACTTCAGGAGTTCAGAATCGACTTTTCAGAGAGAGAAGAAGGACTTATATGTGTAAAACGTATGATTGGTCATTTAAATGTTGCAGTACTACTGGAGCCCCTCAGGGGACATGGAAGAAAAAAAAAAGATGGAGTTTTGTTTCTGGCACATCTCATACTTATGGGTATTTTTCAATTTTTTACATGTACCGCTGCTTTGGCGCTGGCAGGAGTTTCCCACGGTTACTTCCATGTTATTTAAATGTGCATTATGTAGTAAATCTAAAGCAACTGGCCATAAAATCCTCCTAATATGTCACAGAGACTCAGGAATAATGTTCATATAACAAACTGAACTCACCAACAACGACAACAGTACAGACAAAATATTTGCATTAAAAAAGAAATATTTTGCAGACTGCAAAATCATGTTTATGTTTTGAAATCATGTTTTGGCATATGGCGCCACCTACCGCCGTCTACCTATCATTGCAGTCAGTAGAGTCTCAGCTGCCGGGCAACCACGGGTTGCCAGTTACGTCAGAAAATGAAACCTAAAAGACCTCTGTATTTTGAATTTGAATGCAGTAACTGTTTTTGGCCACATTCTTACATATGACACCTTTACGTTTGTTCTTCAGCATCGCCGAATTGAATGGATCACAACAATAATAGTAATGTGTTATAGCTATAGAACGGGAAACAGATGAAACTGGCTTTCAAAATGGCGCCGGGTATCCCGGTATGTGCTGCGCTGTGACGTCAGTCGCCCATCTCTATTGCAAGATCTTATAAAGCTTCATTTTTTTTCTTCTATGTCCCCTAAGGGGCTCCGTACATTACTGAGGCTACCATGACCCTGGCTTCTGTAGTTAGTCCATTGCACAACACACATTTTGATACAACATTAAGGTAAATTATCCTTAATTGACCTTAATGTATATGGGTTAGGGTAAAGGTTAGGGTTAGGGGGTTACTCTGACATATATGAATCACTGTGTGAACACAGTTTTCCTCCCTCAGTCCAAAAACTCTACACAGTTTAATTATCCCGTAAAACTATTATTATTTGTATATGAACAATCATATTTGTGTTTTTTTACTGTCAGTATTTCCCGTACTTGTATTTATTTATTTGTAGCATCAACAGTGACAACTCCACCTGGGGATTTCCTATTTTTATCCTTTCAAATGGATCTCATTTCACTGTAGAGTCACTGATTCACTCAGCGTCCCCCTGCTGTCACCCTAACACTGACAGTGTCACAGTCAGTGACCATCATGAAAATCATTGGTGCATTGGTGGGATGCATACATGTTTTGTTTTTTATCACCTTTGTCATTTTCTGCACTCACACTCTCTATGTGCCTGTAATTCAGGATGCACACGAGAGCATCAAAATGTAATCAACTCTCACCGACCCATCATTAGCTAGTAAGGATTAATGTAAGACTAGTGATGTCACCCATATCAATCTAAATCTAATTTTGAAGCCTGGAGATTCACAGATTGAAATTTCTCTGGTGATTGAGAGCATTAACTATGTTGTAAGTTAAGTGAGATGCAAAGTTTTTTTTTAATGGACATATTATTTTTTAAACCAGCAGAGATGCCCCCTGGTGGCTATTCACTATATTGTTATTTCCAGGTTAGCCTCATCCAGCAAACCAGAGGAATATATGCACTTTTTGTCTGTGTGTGAAACCATGAAGGAGTACGCTACTTATTACTGACTTTTACATTGGTAGGTTAGATTACTTGGCAATCAAATTATTAGTATTTGTGAATGTTTTATTTAACCCTGTAAAGCCCAAACCATTAAATAATTGACAGAAAATTCAAATTCTTTGAAACTGGAGCCTTTATTGGTCCTTCTGAACAAACATTTTTTTTACATTTTTTTTTTTTTTTTTTAAATATCAATTTCCATATAGGAGTTTTAATTTGTATCATATTTGATACAGCGGGTCACAATGCTCAACGATTCTTTTTTTTCTTGAACAAAAAATACACCAACAAATCCAACAAAAACAATGCTCAATGGAACTGGCAGGGTGGAAGTCTGGAAGACATAACATTTCAGTTATTTTTACTAATTTTAACCTTTTTGTTTTGAGTGATGGTAGGCTTAAAAACAATTGTTCAGACAAAGATGCACTCTGCATTTCTCGCCTACGCAATGCTTGCATCTCTGTCGGGTTTCACATAATTTTATACATCGGGATTTTCAGGGGAAAAATTGGCTCAAAAACGAATGTATCACATATGATACGTTTGACGTTATAGGGTTAAATGATAATAGAGTAAAACAAAAAAATAAACACACTTCTGTCTGTCAGGCCATGTCCTCCATGTTTCACAAATCACACCCTGAAATCAAAATGTCTGCTGTGAAATTGGTCTATTTGCACTGAATCCATTGACTGGGGATTTCTTCCTTTTTCATTTGTTACACATTAGTCCGAGTGTCGACACCACACTCTAACAAGGAAAACCAAAATGTTAATGTTCTTGAATTTGCAGTCAGCAATTGAGGATTTGCAGCCATTTAACCATTGGGTTGTTGTCAGAAATGTTCATTATTTTCCACTAATTTATCACAATGATCCAAATCAATTAATAAAATACAGCACTTTTCATACATATAAATGGACGTAAAGTGCTTTACTCCCCCATCACTCACCAGAGACTTTGAAAATGTTTGGTTTGATGTAGCACCTTATCTGAATTAGTTTACCGTGAATCCCCTGCTCTGATTAAATTTGCATATTCAGTTGTGTTTTGGCTCCAAGAACGTTCTGCTTTGAACTGGGTCATCATGGAAAACAACGTGTGTGTGTGTGTGTGTGTGTGTGTGTGTGTGTGTGTGTGTGTGTGTGTGTGTGTGTGTGTGTGTGTGTGTGTGTGTGTGTGTGTGTGTGTGTGTGTGTGTATAGTACATGTCTGTGTGGGCATGTATAGGGGTCTCTGTCACATAATAACCCTCCATAAATCAAAGCTCTGGGACGTGAATTTAAATGCATTTAAATTTTATTCGTATCCATGTTTATTGAGGTGCCCCCCGTTTGTTGTCTTGTTATTGACTAGATCAGTGAATGCTGACGCCACATCTGATGCCTTCAAAACCAACATCACCCTGTTCACGCGGATCCTGGACAGTCTGCTGGACGGATACGACAACCGTCTACGGCCTGGCCTCGGGGGTAAGTTCTATAGATCACATCATGATTTAATATCTGTATAATTTATGCGGTCTCGTTTTTGTTATGACACATCAAGCTCTGAATGGTTCATTTGGACTCAGAACATTTCTTTGAATGTCAGCTTTTGTTGTGCTGACAAACTTCGGCAGCAATCCCCTCAAGTCATAATCTGACAAACACAAAATATTTAGATTATATAACACAAACTCCACTTCCCCCGGAAAGTAACAGCAGCAAAAGTGGACGCATTTAGCTTTTTTTTTTTTCTGTCTTCCCACAGAAAATGCACACCGTGTTTGTTTAGAAGGAGATAGAAGGGGACTCTGCAATTACAAAAACTGCAGTAGTGTTTATCTTTATGGTGAGTGTTTATCCACAAAGACACTTTTGGAATCTAAAATGGTGGAAAAAGGTTAAGGTTATGACACAAGTTTGTTAAAACAGTTAAATATTTAAATTGACTTGCCATCAATTGCGGTTATTTTAGTTGTTTGCTTAAAAGCTGGTTTTCAAAATTATAAAATAAATTCAATTACATAAAGAGATATGACTGCTTTATGGAAAGTGTGTGTTGTGATACATGTCATATTGTGATGTGAGTAAATCCACATGGTGGAAAAACAATTATACTATGAACAATGTGCGATGGCACAGCTCATGTGGAGGATAAAGCGGTAGAAGATGGATGGATGGATAGATGGATGGACATTTGGTAAACGATAGCATTAAAACGTTGATTTCTCGCGCTTCTTCCTGACTCTTGATACATTTTAAGCTGTCTGAGCAAAACAAAATTCAATCCTCTCTGCTCTGCAACACTACTTTGTGTTTCATGAAGAACTGTATCTTCTCGTGTGGCCCGTTCTGGTGCTCCTCACTTCTCCTCTCAGCATCCATGTTTGGCATTTCATTTCCAGCTGGCCCCTCTTCCCAAAGCTGAACTCCTCCCTCAGGATGTGGTTCCATTTGAAATTCAAATTCCTGGGGCCATCGTCCCAGCCCAGGAGCCGACATATGGAGAACAGACTTCCTCTAGTTTGGCTCATCCTATACAACTGGACCAACACTAATAATGCTGCCAGTTTATCTTCTGTGGAGAAAAATCTCACCATTGTGGCTCATTTTTTGGAGCTGCAGTGTGTGCACTTTAATCAAATTCCAACTCAATTCATACTTGATGTGTCTGTAGAAAAATACACATTTGGCACCTTTTTTTTTACTTCTTAGTTTTGGCTCAGCCATTGACAGCGTAACACAAGAGGAGTGATCATCACGTTAGAAGCAGAGGGAAATCTGTCATCTGAAATAAAGCATTTAAATAATACATCCAAACATAAAGGAAGACGCTTTTATCTAAAGTGTCTTAAAGCACCATGTATTTTTACCAGACTGGGCCCCAGTGGGAGCCAAACCCCCAACACTAAGAGTGTATTAATGCACTGTACCCAGTCGTACGCACAGCCTCAACACAATGGAGCAGAATCCTGTCGAAAAATAAAACGACATCAGATGGAATTTTCCACAATTTAGACACATTAGTTCGTCATCGTCTCATCTATGGGAAAAACATGTTAACGCTTCGCTGCGTTTTATTTTATAACACATTTATAATGGCTGAAAAAGCGCATTATCACAGCTGCATGACTGTGTTCACTCATACATACTGTACATTCAGGGATACACAATCAGCCCCTTTGACAGTTTTCACGGTTGAAGGAGTGTGCCAAAAAAAAGGAGGCTGAAATCCAATGAGCGACAGAATATACGAATGTAAAATGTATACATATATACAGTACAGTGAAAAAGTCTTAAGCCACCATTAGATATATTGTTTTAGCAATGTTATCATGACTATATATACTTATGTCTTTATTAAAATACAAGAATATGTATGCAGAATTACAATAACAGACATTTCTCAGGGGAAAAAAAAAAACCCGAAGTGAACTTGAACAATAGCAGGACTCAACTGGAGTTGAACCCTAATATCATTGTCATTTCATGTTGGAAATATCTGCTGTCTATTATAGGCTTATTCAAGACATGCTTGAGTTTCAAATATACCATGTTGTCTGAGATTAAATCATTGAAAGCTTGCTAATATAATACAAGATAATATATATATATTTTTTAAATGTATTCACAAATGTACAAATCACAGATAGAAAGTCATAAAGTTACTTCAGGTAGGTCAACTTCGAAACTAGTGGCTAACTTTTTTTTGCACTTCACTGTATGGGCCACATATATTGTTGATAATTATTATCAACTCTGATTTACAGTATAATTAAATACTTTAATACTAATTCAAAAATGTATTTACTACCCCCTAAACATGCTCGTGCTTTCTTATTTTGTAACCTCTCTATGGCAGACCTTGTCAAATCTATGAATGTCAATCAATCAAATCAATTACATATAATCACAGGGACAATAGAGTCTAATAACATTTTTCAAAAGGCATATAATTCACAGAAGATAAACAACACAGAATAAAAAACCAACAAATTAGAATGTACACATAAAAGGTAACAAATAATTATTATAATGTAGGCAAGACACAACATTAAATCCTGAGACTGTAAAATAAACAAGGCAATAAAAACCTGTGAAGTACTTCCTTATCTACAGAATATGGATTAAGATTATATGAACACGTTGTACGATGCATTAAATCCACTATAACAAGGAAACAATCTATCGATTAAATAATCTAATAATAACATATTTAGACAAAATGAGACACAGAAACATTAAAGAAGGTGAACTCAAATGCATGTCTGTGGTTATAGATTTCATTAGACTGCACGTACAGTAAAATGGTGTGATAACACATCAAGGATAAACATTAGGTTATTGTTCAGACATGTTTGCTCATCAGCGTTTCTCTGTGTTATTGCACTGAGCAAGTGAGTTTTGCATCTAGTGAAAATCAAATGGTGAAGATGGAGAAGATGAATCTAGGGCACAGGATTTCGAGATGAACCCACATGTCCCCTTGAGGCTACTAGAAGGTTTCAGGAGAGAGAGAGAAAAAACCCACTGTAATCGTTTCTGCATTGAATGAATTACCGTGTGGGCTTAGGCTGCACATTTCTCTTGAATTTATTCATAGCAAATACAAAATACTTACAGCCATTTCATGGCTAAATAGGCCTGCTGCTTTCAAAAGAAATGACAAGCTGTTTTTTCTCTAATGTGGAGCCTGTAATGTAACTACTGTGGACGTCATTGTAATCCTAACTGCTCTAATCCTGCATTTGTTTTTCATACTCGTGGTGTGTTTGGGTGTCAAGGCAAAACCACGCTCTTATAAAGGCAATTGGTGTCAGTTGCTCTCACTGTAATGAAGCAGAGTGAATGCACAAAACACAGTTGCTCACGCATCATCATTAGAATGACCGTGAGGTTGCTCACCTCTGTGCATATTCTCACTTGATCCAAACTTTGTGCTATAGCTGGACATTACAACATAAAGTAGTGATGGCACAATATTCAGGATTATCGCAATAAAAATACTAACAATAAATTAATCGAGGTCAATTTCTGTTATTGTGTAATCATGAGTGGAGAGAACACTCATTACATTAAAGGGGACATACTGTATTATGCAAAACCACCTTTTTATTAGATCCTTATATTTGGGATTCTGGAGGACCTATCAGTTGGCAAAGTGTGAAAAAGATGACTTACTCATGTTTTTGTGGTCCTCCTCAGTCTAAGTACAGGAGATAAAACACGCAATGTGGACTTCCGCACTGATTGGGACATCACAATGAGCTACATTCCTGGAATTGTTGTCTCGCGGAGCTCCGCTTTGTCTGTAAAACACACAGGAGTGCTGGCGAGGGCAATGGCATCTGAAAACCGTAAGTCTGCGAAGTCCACGACAAGTTCTATTCTTGGCTCCACAGTGCAGCACAGAGTTCTACAGAAATTTCCAGCCTCAGAGGATTTATCTGTCCAGTGGATACATGTTATATGACAGCAATGTGCCTGCTAGAGCCTGCAAATGATCACTTTTCCAAATGCTGTTAGCTCCCAGTAGCCTCTGTGGCTGATGGAATTTCCTGTTCTTTAAGTTTCGTTTTACTTTTTTTTAAGGTGGACTTTTAAGGTGGAATTAAAAAGATACTACGAAACAGAGCTTTCTGAACAGGCTGTTTTGGCAGGGTGATTGAACTGCTGTGGTGATTCATTCTTATGGTATTTTGACCAAAGCATGTCACAGACTTGTTCATTAGGACACCAGGGAACTAGGTTAACCTGGAGAAATAGGGTATTAATATTTCACATGAGTAACTCAAAATCACGTCTACCTCACAACAAACAGTCCTAATGATTCATTAATTTTGTGTCACTATTAAAAAAAATACATTTAACTTAACTTAATCGTGCCATGCCTAATATAAAGCATTTATACAATGTTTTACTGGTGAATATGAGACTGGAATATGTTATATACAGTATATACTGTATATCATATTCAGTGAGGATGCCTTTTACAGCCCAGGAGATCAAAATGGCTGATTTTGACATATAATGCTTGCAGTTTTAAAGTTGAAATTTACAGTAACTTTACAAACCCAATCATGTCAAATGATTACTGAATATAATACAAAAATATTTTACAATGAATGGTCAGTTATTAAGAGCTATCACCATACATGTAACTACCATCACGCATTGTCTAAAGAGAGAAGCAAATTCATATTAAGCATCTTTTAGATCAGAGAAATAACAGGCTTTATGTTCATCCATCCATCTTCTACCACTCTATGCCAATCTCAGCTGACATAGGGCGAAAGGCGAGGTGCATCCTGGACTCTCACACTCACACTCACAGCTACGGTTAATTTCGAGTGTCCAATTTACCTAATCTCCAAATCTGCATGTTATTGGACTGTGGGAGGAAACCGGAGATCCTGGAGAAAACCCACGCACACACGGGGAGAACTATATTATGCTTCTATTCAACAACCAAGAGTGATCACTCTCTCTTTGCTCTCCGTGGTCCGTGGATTGCTTTTTGTAATTGCACATATCTGCAGGGTTTTTTTTAATCATGAAATGGCCAACAAAGGTTGACTGAACAACACATACTTTTTAAATCAATTGGACAGAGAATCATATACACTGTATCTCACAAACAAAAGAAAATCACAAACCTGGATAAATCAAAACACCAAGGAAAAACAACAACAATAACACATAGGGCTTTGGAAAAACAAAGCAGCTACTGTCGAGTTTGTAAAAGTAGAACACGTTCACAAGCTTATTACCAAACCGTATTTGTTCAAATGATGTATCCTTGCAATAGCAAACCTAGAAATACACCCGTTTACTATATTTAAAAATGACAGTGCATTCAATGCCTGAGGACATTTGAACACATATTTATAGGATCTAGGACATGCCATAAGTTCATTCATTTAGCAAGAACAGTCGTACACAAACATCGTGTTTTTATATATATATATATATATATATAAAATCTGAATTATTTGCTGTAGATTGGTCCATTGAACCATGTTTAATTGGTCAGATGTAACCTGCCTGTTTTAGGGAACTGTGCATGCCACAGTGAAACTATCCAAATGTCAGCTGAACTGCTCCCACTGTGGACGGAGATAAAGCAACAGCAGTAAAACAAACTAGTGTGAGTGACATCCACTCAGACAGAGAGACAAAAATCTTTTTGAGCCGAGACTAATTTGACTTTGTTGATCAAACTATCATCATGTGTTTTAATAGCAGCCATTAAATTAACTATCCTTCAAACTTCCTACTGCTGATTGCTCCAACACAGCAGTGATTAAAGGAGGTGTTTTATTGCTTTTTAATTACATTTCTTCAGCTCCCATTGTGTTGTTCTGAGTTTAATATTTCTCTCTAGTCAGCAATGCTGGCATTAAACTGAGCAGATATTTTGGTCCGCATCTTGTTAGACTTGTGTTAGGTTCAAGGTGTATTTATCATCTATTCGGGGGCAATTTGGTTCACAGCCAGCAGTAAGAATATAGACAACATATTACAAATACATACAACAAAAAATAGCAATGGGCAGTCGTGATGGGATCGGCAGTTCATTTGAGTGTACTGAATCACTTGAAACAGTTCATTAAAATGATTCGTTCAAAAGATTCGTTCAGTGCCCTGCTACGTGACTCACCTCCTCCCTGAGTGCAGTACGTTCACGGCGCGGGTCATTGAGTGAGTGACAGCGCGAATAAGATTCATGTCCTCAGCCACAATTCTCCAGTTCTGTGTGTCAGTTCGTTCGCGAGATTCACGTCCTCAGCCACAGTTCTCCAGTTCTGTGTGTCAGTTCATTCGCGAGATTCACGTCCACTGCCACAGTTCTCCAGTTCTGTGTGTCAGTTAATTCGCGAGATTCACGTCCTCAGCCACAGTTCACCAGTTCTGTGTGTCAGTTCGTTCGCGAGATTCACGACCACAGCCACAGTTCGCCAGTTTTCCGTGTGTCAGATTGTTCTCGACGCGAACAAGATTCACGTCCACAGCCACAGTTCAGTTCTCTCTGTCTCAGTTCGTTCGTTCGCAAATCATGACTGAGTCAGTGACTGACAGCGCAAATGAATCACAGCAGCACGGCAGACACAGTTCTTCTTACTAGTCACTCCCTCCCCGTTGGCGCACGTTGGCTGGCGTCGTTTGCCGAAGATTCACGAGTGAGTGACGGCGTCAGCGAACGACTTCACGAGTGATTCACAGATCGGGAACCAATCAGTTCATGAAGTGATCCCAGTCAGTTCGTTCACTCAAACGATTCGTTCTTTCAAACGAGTCACTCATGACCGACACAACACTAACGAGCAGCTGAACAGTTGGTTGTTTGCCAGACTAATAAAAGTTGGCATAAACTTGAGCCTGATGGTATGGTCATCAGTGGTTAAATCCTGGTTACATCTGAATGTCAGTTGTTGTATAAGTTTAAACACTAAAATGTGTGGTTTCAGGCTGAATTAATCTGTTACCAGTTAGCTGTGTTAAAGGGCAAGTAAACGAGGTAAACGTCCTGCACTAAACGTAAAAGCCCTGCACTGCTCTTCACCGTGTTTCTGTCAGTTATAACAAGTTTTATAATTTAAAGATCTGAAAAAATGTAATAAATAAAAAAAAACTGGTAAAATGTAATCCAATTAAACAGCCCTTTAAGTAGTGTTTACACACTAAAATACTGTATATATTTGTATATGTAAAATACACATACACACGAACTGAAAGGAGTGACTTCATATTAATCCATTGAGAAGATTAGATAAAGGTACATTATGCTGTTCTGATGAAATACATTTTGTCTTCTCACAAGACATACTAAGAGAGTGTCTGGCGCAACCTTGAATTTTACTTATCATAGAGAAGCGTTCTCTTTACATACTGTAAGTCAAACTGATGCAGTCGCAGTAAAAAGGCTGATCACAGAAAGGCTTCGGCTTGCATCAACAAACACACCCCACCATATATCATGTTAAATGAAATGCACCTATTACCCGGCAACCTGCCACTTCCTCTTGATTTACATCACCTTATGAATAAGAAAGCACTTCCGTAATATGTTTTGTTAGAGGGAGCGCGGACAGCGGCCCGCCCTGCCATGCATGAGAGCGCTTTATTTAGGAGTAATGATCTCTTTAGATCGCATGTGAGACGCCGTTTTGCTGTGTAGCGCGGCGCGTAAGAGTAAAACGTGAAAGCTTTTTTGAATTGACCGAGTGTGAGTGATCAAGCTTTAGTAATTATTGAAAGAGACAAGAGTGTAGAGAGAAAGCAAATGGACCTGATGTAGCAGCGCTGATGCAGTCACACATTATCACTTGAATAGGAAACATATGAGGCTTTGCTCTCGCTGTCTGTCACATCGCTGTGAGCATTTAGGACAGTTCTGTCTCATGTGTCACCGTGGCTCATTTCATTTAGTTGTAGAAGAGCTGCCAACAAACTGCTTTGTACAGCGACGTGTAGGTGAAACCAGCTTTTGCACCGTGTGGCTCCATCTGACTGACAAACAAATCTAAAGTGGAAATTGATAAGATGGATTCTGGAGGATGATCAGCAGCTATGTAGCTATGATGTAAACACTGCAATGTAAATAGTGCTGCACACAGTTTATTCTCTATTCACTACATGTGTAGGCATGACAATCCAGTCAAATAATGGCATGATAAACTATGTGTATTACAACGCACAGATCACAGTGGATCTACAAAGGCACAACACATTTAGTCACAGGTATCTGCAACTGAAAAATATGCTATTTAACTTTATGATTCGATTGTAATTATGCTCCAAGATATTCAAAAATTCATCCAGAGGGCTGGATTGGACCCTGTGGTGGATTGGACCCTGTGGTGGGCCGGTTTTGGTCCACGGCCCATACCTTTGACACCCCTATTTTAGACCTTTTTAACTATTGAAGCTGTTAACAACACATTTGTGCCATTTCAAGCTCTTTCAAAGACAGAATTCTCCAACTGCGTTACAGATATTCTTCTCCCGTAACAAAGAAATGGCTCAGCTAATAATGCTGTTACTGATTTTTATTTACATTTTTACAATCTGTGCTCAATAAAGCATGCAACATATAGTAATTTTATCATAGGATTTGGTATTGTCTTTAATTTTTTGTTCTGTTGGAGGGTTGTCCAATTCAGTGATTTTGACTAATATCGGACCCATGCAGATACCAAGTATCTTATCGGCTCATCCCTGTGCATGTGTACGCAGTACATGTCTTCATTTGTTGATGACTTTTAAGGTGTAAAAGGCAGCCGGTAAAAGTTAGACTTGAATTGTACGAAGAGCTCCGGTGTGGCTCTGTAGGTAAGTTGTTTGAATGAAATTCAATGATATACTTATACAATAAGTTTATTGACTATGAATACTGATAGCTCTATGACAATATTTATTGATGAAACTAAATAAATGATGAAAATAAATGATGCATAACTTGTTTTAAAGATGATTAAGTTCAATAGATAAACACCTCAAATGTTGAAAGAATGAACAATAGGGCTTAGGGCACAAAGTATTCTCTGATTTTTCATTACTTTACCCAATCCCTGCATTGATAAATAAAATATCACATTATTCACCACTTCACTGCCTTTTAAAGTTTCTTCTTTTGCAGCATTTTAATGCCCCGATGCCTCTGATTGTTGTCTCCTAATCCAGACAGAGTCACTGAGGTGAAGACAAACATCTATGTCACAAGCTTTGGACCAGTTTCAGACACAGACATGGTGAGAGCAGATATTGAACATTTATTCATTGTGTTGAATTATTCAGCCGTGTCACTGTTGTTGTCATTCCAGAGGATGGCCTTGTGCTGCCCGTTGATAGTCAAAAGAAGAAAAGACCCTTGTTTTGTTTTATTTTCAGTTTGTTCACGGCAAACTTCCCCTCCTTTCATACGCACCACTCTGAAGTGGGACCCATTTTTTTTTTTTTCTTCTCGCTACAAGCGTGAAGTCTATTCATCTAACAATTTTCATCTTATAAATAATTGAAAGTCCTCTTGTTATTCAAGTCACTCCTTTGTTTATCCTGGCCTGTCCTGATTATTATTCTGTCACATGCTCCCACCTTCACCTCATATTATCAACGTCCCCTCGAGAAGACCCATTTTCCAAGTGATTGATCTATTGATTTAACAGTTATGATGCAGTGGTCTCTGAAAGACATGTAAAGTAGGAGGCACTCGATTGAACGTAAATCCACCATTTATGTTGGATCAGGTCCCTGAGACTCACTATTAGACCAACAAATCTTTGATTGCAAACAAACAGATGGACAGACAAGGCAAACATCATTTCCTCAAAGTAGACTGGCTGAGGTCATCTTTGACTTAGCTTATATGTGTCCAAACTGTGTGAGCAGTAGGGTGTAATTATCTCTGTGAATGCTCCGGTTGGTAATTTTATATTTTACCACATGTTCATTAGCAAAAAAAACAAAAGTGCACAAGGCTGAATATATATGATTTATTTCAGGGTCTGCTGATGATGACAGATTTCTCGTAAAAATGACATACGGCCGGCAACAAGTGATATTTTTCTTTGACTTGATTGATTTATTCAGATATTGTAGAGCAATTCAACTGATGGCCGAGGTGGACGCATAATAGGATTTATGGTATTTATTGGAGGTCCAGTGACAGCCAGAGCTGGGAGAGCAGAATCGGAGAAGATGAAGAAAAAGAAGAAAACATATTGGATTTGGCTCCACGTGCATTAGACGAACAAAGAGCACGGAGCAACTGTATATTTAAACAAATTGGCCAAGAAGCTTTTACTGTCCAGCTGCGCACACAAGCATGTGCAAGACATCAAAAACAATAAATGAACAAATTCAATTTAGGTTTTCCAATAAATGAATTCAGTCAAGAAATTGTTAATTTTATATCATCTAGTAAAACCATGTTGTACTAATATTTTAGGAGCTGCTACTCTGTTGTTTTATTATAGCAGGATCTAAATGTCAAAGACAAACTTTATCTCCCTCTCTCACTTCTACCTGTTGTGTGTGAATCTCCCTCTCACACACACACACACACATTTCACACTTCAGTGCTCTCTGCCCTAAATCCTTTTTGATGTGGTTTATTTTGACAACACATGATTGTAGGTCAAGGAGATGTCTAGGCCTCAGAGGCAGCTAGTAAAAAAAATCAGCAGCTCAGGGAGCTGCATGGACCACACAGAGCTCAGGTCTAACCTTAATGGAGTTTTGACAAATAGAGAGAGCTGTAGTGCCCAGTTATTACAGTGGCTGGTGAAGTCAGTCGTGAAGAGCTGCTGCTGGTTGGCTCCCATAAAACACAGTGGTGAAAAGTATATATTGTTATTTTTCTGACGCGATAGGAACATGTTCATGTATGTGAAAAAAGGCAAAAATCTGTTGACATGGAGAGTTTAATGCATTTCCCCCTCTGCCTGCAGGAGTACACCATAGATGTTTTTTTCCGGCAAAGCTGGAAGGACGAGAGGTTGAAATTTAATGGACCAATGAATATTTTGCCTCTTAACAACTTGATGGCGAGTAAGATCTGGACTCCAGACACCTTCTTCCATAATGGGAAAAAGTCTGTGGCTCATAACATGACCATGCCTAACAAACTGCTGAGGATCCAAGATGATGGAACGCTGCTGTACACGATGAGGTAATTCAAGCACAAGTGTGTCCTGATCAAAACTACGGTAAAAAAAAAATATATATATATATATAAAGCATTTATGTGTGATGCATTTTGGAAATTGCGCGATCGATTGACACCACCCTCATGTCTGTATGATGAAATGTGTTGCTGCAGCTGTTGACAGTGGCTTAAAGGTGCAGTGTGTCACTTTTGGTGATTTATGTTGTTTTTATTCGGCCTCAGTTTGTTCTTTGTGAAAAGAAGGGTTAGGGTTAGTTGTCCTTTCTGTAATAACAGGCTGTGTCAAGCAATACTATCAGACTTGACTGAGGGACCGTTGTTGGGACCAGGTGTTTTTTGTGGAAGCTTCTTTGTGTTTTCAGTCATACTGTAACCTCCTCTGTTGCCGTTATATGTCTTGACATAAAATGAATCACTTCCTGTGTGCAGGGAGAGACACAAGCTACTAAACTGAGAAACACAGGGAGTCATTTGGAGCTGATAGGCTTAATTAGCACAGTTTGAACTTGTTGGACAAAGGTTAGAATGTAACGTGTGTTTAAAAGTTATGCACTACAATTTTAAGAGTCCCTGTTTTTCTTGCTGGCTATGGCTACACATTTGTAGTACAGTTCTGAGAGTGGTGTCAGTCTTTAAAAAGTGACCTCCTAAAACAGGGAACAGACAGTAGTTCCGTAGGTAATTTTTCTTGCAGATCAGTGGGGAAGAGGTGATGCTAAAGATCCCAATGTAATCCACTGATAATGCAACATTACAGATGCCATAAAGTGCCATAAAACCCCGAGAACATTTCACTACTAATGTTAAGATATGTGTACACAAAGCACAGTAAAAGCATGATTCAACCTTAATCTACAGTACAACACACATGAACAGTAACTCATTGGTCATAGTGTGGTACTATGTGTGTGACTGACAGGCGTAGCAGGTATTTAAAGGTTGAATGTGCAACATTATATGATCCACAACTATGTTCAATTGCTTTAAAATATATTGGTTTAGAATAAGCTTATAAGAAGCCTTTTATATGTATTATAGACAAGGGCCTAAGCGCCACCATGCTGAGATGTCATGTATCTACAGTAGCCTGAATGGACAAACCAGTCAGAGCATGTGTTTTGCATTTTACAGCGAAGGTTTAGGACACAGACGAAGACGAATGACATCGTTTCTGGGTTGCAAAGGCAATCGTAGTTCCCTGATGCACTTGGGAAAGGGAGGAGTGAGCTCACAGTGACAGTGATTACATTTACACTCCCTACTGTTTTGACCAACAAAGCATATTTTGGTCAATGTGCATTTCAAGAAAACCATTATGAAAGATAAGATACTGAATGATGATTTTGTGGCTGTGGTTGAATAATGCTTTAAAAAGCACATCCTGTGCCGTTTTCTTATCACATAACCGACCTGCAGTCACACACAAGTCTTGGTTTGTGCTGGCCTCGGCACTACTTTGTTTACTTTGCTCTGCTGATTACAGTTGGGGTTAATGATTTTTGTCTCAAGGCATTACAGATGGGAGCGTCTTGAATAGTGCATGAGGCTTGTGAGTTTTTTTTTTTTTTTTTTTTCTTTTTGTTTGAGAGCGTGCCTTATCTGTGCTCTTTACTTTTCATGCATTTGCAAAGTCTACTTAATTTTCTGTGAATTGGATGCAGGTTAACTGTGCATGCAGAGTGCCCAATGCACCTGGAGGATTTCCCCATGGACTTTCATTCCTGTCCACTAAAATTTGGCAGCTGTGAGTAACTCTGATGATGGTAGTACCTGAGGGAACTTTTAAGTAAAATGCTGTTTTCTTTTCTTCATTTTTCTCCTCACTGGTTCTTTGGCAAGAGAGCAGCCTAAGAACCAAGTGAAGCTGGAATGCATGGCTCAGTTTTACTGGCAGTGGCCTTAAACAAATTTAACAAATGATGCATCAGCAGTTTAATTGATACAGTGAGTGATTAAACACTGAGTGGAAAAGTCTATGGGAAATATGGAAGAACTCATCCAAATACTTTTAATTTGTGAACTCAACAGTTCAATTCCCATGGCTTCTTTACATTTGGATGAAGATGTTTTGCTTTAAGCTGCTTTTAAGATATTGCTTTAAAACAATGTATTATTATTATTATTATTATTATTATTATTGCTGTAATCCGAGCATCATTATTCATGTATGGTGGGTCATGTCTGAAATGCCTTGACTTCTCATGTTTTACTTTAAAAACCTTTATGTGGTGGCCTACAGTATTCAGATGAATCCATGAAACAACCATGAAACAATCTGCAGCATGACATGATTTACAGCATTTTTCAAAAATGTAATATATGGATGGAAATGATCTGTTTATTCTTTTCACCAGACATTAATTGTAGACAGACTATCTTTAAATGTCATATTCAGTCAGTGTACAATGTGAGTGATTGAAAAGGGCAAATTACACAATGCATCGATTGCCTGTTGACACTGTTCATCCTCAAACATTGAGATGTGTCTTCTATTGGCGGTGTTTTTGCTTGTCCAGAAAGACAGTTTCACTGAAACATTCTCTTACTAAACGTATTAATGGCTGTGGCTCCCCCAGATTCATCCCCTAAGGGTTTATCTTCTTCTCTTTTTTATATAAAAAAAAGATGCCTACACAATCTCAGAAGTGACTTATTCATGGACTCGAAATGCCTCAGACTCTGTGGTGGTGGAAGGAGAAAGCTCCCGACTCAACCAGTACGACCTGCTCGGACAAACGGTCGGACAGGAAACTATCAAGTCGAGTACAGGTAAGCTTTCAGTCAATTTTCACCTATCTGAGAAAGGGAAGGAAAACGCACACCTCAAATCACCTCTGCCAAGAAGGTTGTGTGTGTGTGTGTGTGTGTGTGTTTGTTTAACTGTGAGAAGTAAAGTATACATTTTGGATGAAGGTTTCTGTGGATGTAGGTTATGATCCAAGGGAGAAGTGAATAAATGTTAGTGGTGATCTGGATTCAGGATTATTTTTGTTTTGTTAAACTTGTGAGATAGGGGTTTGTTTTCACACTATGATAAACTGGTGGAGGTGTGTACTCTGCATGCATTCTCTTGTGAAAGCTTGTGTTATTTTTGTTGAATCAGGATCTGAAATGTCTCCGGTCAAAGCAGTTTCAGTGTGTATATCAAACCGTGAATACTTGTGCTTGCTCGGGTGGATGTTGAACTTGTTGTCCTCCTACATGTTGCAGCAGGAGGAGGAGGATGAAGCATTTGCTAAGTTCTGTCTTGTCATTTTATTTTGGCTTTTTGAAAAAATGCAGAAAACCATTTGTTCTTAGTTCCTCTGCTTGACAGAGATTCAATTCAACAAAACAGGCATTTGGCATTCACGCATTGGGAAGTCCCCCACTTTGTTCTCCTTTTGGTTAATTTGCATTTAGCATGGCCCGGAGACCCGAAGGGAGCATCGCAGGTAAGCTTCTGCTGTGTTTGAATGCAGCACAGTGTTTTCTTGGGATGGGTTTTTAATGGATGTCAGTAAAAGCAGAGGACAGATGCTGATGCATAACTAAACACAAGTAAGCACAGCTGTGTGTTGGAGGTGAGATTCTAATAAAGGATCTCCAGGAAAAGTAAATGGCTGCTGTGTTCTTCAGTGGTTTAAGTGTCTTCTGTCTGGGCACAAAGACACAGGAATGTCTAACACAAGTGCAGTGAGGCAGGAAATGACAAAGGAAATCTATGTTCTGAGCTCAGGAAGGGAATGAGATGGTGTGCAGTGAAAATGGGACATTCCACATTAGCAAGTGGATCCAACAGCGACAAGCTCATTAGTGGACAGGATAATTAACTGTGGTTATGTCTAAACATGGACTTGAAGCAAAAACGGATAGATAACATTTTCTTAAACATACATGAACATAGTGTGCATACTTTAATCCAATCACAGCTTGACCATAGACACTAGGAATGATTCCCATGAATGGAGTCGTCACAACAAGTCAGAGTGTCTTACACTGCTGGAGCGGAAACCATCGCCGGAAGTCAGCAAGTGAGTCACGCTAGATTTCGTAGGTCCTTTGCAGACAATGACAGTGGCAACAGGAGAGTGGGATGTGTTGTTGCATTTTGTCTGAGTGTTGCCGGCTATTCACAACGTTTCCAGACTTTTCGAACCTGAGGCATTTCAAGGCACTTTTGGGGTCAGTCTCTTTGTAAGTGTAGCCAATCATTCAATTGTTGCACTATTATTCTGTTTGGACTTTTCGTTGTTCTTTTTTCTTTACGCAAGGTGTTTAGTTCTCGGTCTGTTTTTTTTTTTTCTTGTGTGTAACTCGTTCACTTTTGATTCCCTGATTGTCTGCCCCGCCCTGATGTGTTTCACCTCACACATGTGCCTCCCTGCTGTATGTAGTCTCTGTGCTCCTCAGTGTCTGCATTGGTCCATCACTTCACCCCATGGAGTGGGAGTGCAGTATTGTTTTTAGTGGCTCTGTGTGTCTGTCTGTCTGTCTGTGCTTCCACACTTGCACTTGCCAA
This sequence comes from Microchirus variegatus, assembly GCF_963457635.1. Taxonomy (NCBI): domain Eukaryota; kingdom Metazoa; phylum Chordata; class Actinopteri; order Pleuronectiformes; family Soleidae; genus Microchirus; species Microchirus variegatus. Next base: position 17,638,424 of record NC_139807.1, read on the forward strand.
TATGACCAACAGAGGCCGCCAGAGGCTTGTTGCATGAATGGGGTGAAGTCTGCCATATCTGATTGCCTTGTTTTGGTTTGGTTTCAGTGTTGCTCTATTTTCTAATGTTCTATTTCATGTGTTCCTGGTCAGCTCCTCGTGTTTCTGCTCCATGTTTTTTTTGGTTTATGTTTTACTCTTTACATTTTGCTTTATTAAATCCTCTTTGTAAATTGTTTTTAATCTGCGTGTGGGTCCTCCATTTACACACCTGTTACAGCCTCTGTCATTTACAGTACCTGCTTTGCTTGTTTCCCTGTTGCAACACCTCAGTTTTGGGTATGTATAGCAACAGTTGTTAAAATCTGCAGGGCTGAAATTTAACTTGCAAATGAAAACAACACAGTTAGCTAAGTAATTTGCAATATAATTCTTCTATTTTTGATTATTCTATGCCCATTGGAAAAAGTGCATTAGAGTACAGTTGTGATTTTTAAACGTAATTTTTGTAATGCTCCATCATATTTTAAATCTATAACACAGTAAACATCACACTGAAGCTTTAATTTGAAGCTTTACTGAAATCACAATTAGATATTTTACCTTAATCATTCAGTCTAAAGTATCCAGTTTTTGTCTGATGATTTAAAATATTGTCATTGTTATTCACACATGCTATGAAGTCAGGAAACATGACAGGCGAATAGCAACGGTAACAGACTGAGGCTGAACACGCTGTTTAAGAAATGTGTTGTATTCAAGACAAGTTGTCAACTTATACTCATTTATGAAGCGCTTTTATCAAGCATATTGTTTACAAAGTGAATTCAGAAACGAAATAGCTCAAGCACGGCGGGGGGAAATAGGCTATGATATAAAAGAGAGAAAGAGATAATTAGGCCTAAAAATAGAAGCAAAACATCTCAAGCAAACACACTACAACAGATGCCAAGAAACGGGGTCAGATTTCACATCTGTGTGTAAATGTATATATATATATATATATACATATATATATAGACACATTTATGTATATATCAACACATACAGTGCCAGTTCTGTGTTCTTCTTGAGTTCTGGGTACAGGAAATGTTTAAACCGAGCAATAATTACTGAGGTGATTGAAAAACACGTGTGGATGAAACAGCACTTCTAAATAAGACACATGTAGAAAATGATGGGTCTTTTCTGATTATGAGGAGCATTTTATGTAGCATGTGTTGTTTAGCGCTCATTCTGTCGTTCACTGTACCGTGATGAATAACATGTAGGTACGATTGCAAATAACACCCCAGTGGTTACTAACAGAAAAATAAACACCCTCCAGGGTGCATAAAAGCAGAGCACAAGTGAAGCAGGTGGAGGATGGGTGGAGTGGAGCAGCAGTAACAACAGCAGGCACACGTCAGCATATGAGTGATTGTGAACCAACTCGATGGTCTTTGAATAGACCCCCAGATCAGTGCAGTGAGATGTGAACGCTGTGGATATAGCTGGGTAACTAATACAGCAGAGAGCACAGAACATGTTAGGCTCTAAATCCTTTAACACAACATCAAAGGAGATGTTTTCTCATTATTATATATAACAATTATAAGTGTGAGTCTAAGAATAAGTAAAAACGTGTGACTAAAGCCATGAAGAACCTCATAATACTCCTGATAGATGAGGCAAAATGAAACTTTTTGTAAAATCATAGTGCCCATTGCCATGGTAACAGTGCAGGTTGCCATGGAAACATAAGCATAAACTAATCATAAAGCATGTACATATATAGCACTTTTCAAAACAGAAGTCACAAAGGACTTAACAAGCGAGCTTTAAAAAGACACAACCAGTAAAAACATACAAGATTAAACTGAGGGGTTCGCGTGAAGAGAAATTGCTATGCTTCTCCCACTTTTTTCTACATTTGATGTTGTTTAGGAGGGAACTGCGCAACCAAGCAGATTAACCTCAGAAGTTATAGCAGAGAAGTAGGTTACATTTTTAGCAAAATATTTTGGCTAATGTAAGTACACTATTGTTATAATACACACATACAAAAAACCAAAACATTATTCCTTTTTCAATGGAGAAATTTACCAAAATTAAATCTTTAAAGCTGCCATATGTAAGAATGTGGCCAAAAACAGTTACTACATTCAAATTCAAAATACCGAGGTCTTTTAGGTTTCGTATTCTGACGTAACTGGCAACCCGCGGTTGCTCGGCAGCTGAGACTCTACTGACTGCAATGATTGGTAGACGGCGGTAGGTGGCGCCACATGCCAAAATATGATTTCAAAACATAAACATGATTTCCATTCATCCATTATCTACCCCTTTATCCTCCACCAGAGGGTTTTTTAATGCAAATATTTTGGCTGTACTGTTGTTGTTGGTGAGTTCAGTTTGTTATATGAACATTATTCCTGAGTCTGTGACATATTAAGAGGATTTTATGGCCAGTTGCTTTAGATTTATTACATAATGCACCTTTAAAGACACACATGTCAAAGAAGTTAATGATCCATGCTACTAATATTTGCAATGCTTGTAAAACCCAGGCAATCTATAGTGAAAGAGAGTTTATTTCTGTGCTTGTCAGGATTGTAAGGAGGAGCAAGTTCTTGTTGAGCTTTAGAACCTGCCAATAAGTGTAAAATCTGTCCCTCACTAGTGGATAATTGGCCGACAATCGTGGGCGTCTCTTGATTTTACACATTTGGTATTTACGACTGCACATCGATTGGGGGTGAGCAGAACCCCGCGATAACCAATCAGAGTGAGTTGACCGGGAAATGGATGTTGCACACTTAGAATTTAGAATCGTAACTTGTACCAGCCAAGTTGATTCCGTCTTCTCAGCCATGACTTCATCCACAATCTTTTGCGTTTCTCAGCAGAAAACATTGCACACACACAACAGCTATTAACTGACGACACCGACAGTTCGCCTCCATGTCCGTTTATATTCTGAAGTCACGTTAAATCATGTGAGTTTCTGTGAGATCCCAAATCCCTGGACTCTCCTCCCTGAAATGGTTTGATTAGACACCAAGTGTGTCGTTTACCACGGTTTTAAAATAAAATAAAATTTGAAAATCCATATTGGAGCCGGCAATACATAAGTTAAGTAGTTTGATGAAAATAAGAGAACAAGAAAAGCCATTGTTTGTTGTTGAAGTCAAATAAAAAAGTGTTGCAGTGGGTGAAAAATCTAAACGCTTGTACCATCCTCTGTGTCAGTGAGTGACAGAACTGGTCTAATTATAGTCGCACTACTTAGTTGATGAAATGGGATGTATGAAGTTTTTTAAATACAGTTCTCACTGTCTGATGATGATGATGATGATGGCAATTATCCATGTGTAGGTGTGCTATAATTACAGAGAAAGTTTTTGTTCATTTTTGGTACATTTTGATTAGCATATGCACAATATTGCTGAAACCATTTTCATTAAATTCCATATTGTATACTTTTAACCACTGCAGTATGAAAAGCAGTTTGCAGAAACTGATGAACTTGCTTTGAAATAAGAATGTAAAAACTGCTTTGTGTGAACCATTATGAGAGGGAATGGAATGTGAGATATTAATTGTGAGTGACAGTTATAAAAATGTTAAGAATAAATAGCATTTAATGATCCTGAAAAGGAAATATTGAGCTTGGAGTTATCAGCTTCAGAGTCAGGTGGTTACATTATGTACACGTGGGTCCTCCTTAATGCTGCTCCATGTTTTATTCCTTAAACAATTCCAGGTTTTTGGATTTACTGAACAGAATTACTGAGATTGCATGTGATATTTCTTTCCTCTTTACCTGCTCATAAAGTGATGAAAAAAGATTTATCAGCATTTGAGATCATTTCTTTGATTCAAATAAAGGTAAGAAAAACAGAATCATGGCATAAATTCTGCGCTGCAGTTTTAAATTTCAACATATCTGCCAGTAAACAGACTTTATAGTGTTCCTGAGCTCCATCGTCCTCCCTTTAGGTATCAATTACCAGTATACAGTATTTCCCAAGTGACTGCATTTCACTATCAAGGGAATCCCTGCTTAATTGAGTAAGAATATCCTTTCATGCACTAAATGCCCCTATGTAGGTTAAGTGCTGTATGATGCCTTGGTAGAAGGCAGCATGCCTGCCAGTGACTGCTCCTCTTGTTTAACTAGTCACTCCACATTATCTGATTGGCTGACTTTAAATTAAACATTCATTACTAGTGTGTCAGTGTTTGGTGTAGCATTCTTGCAAACTAGGTCATTTGGCAGGAGTGAATGTGCTCTCAGGCTTCACAGGGACGGACATCTTGCATAAGCCTGTGAACGCATCAAAACACTGTTACATAAAAATACATACATCTCTTTTTTTGTCACACATCGTGTTCGACGCGTTGCTTCTTTTGTAGTTTTACATGCATTGCACATAAGATACTGTGACCAAACACAAATGAGTGTAGTAATGTTTTTTAATTGTATATTCATGATGTATAATAGATGAAGTAGCAGTATTATCATCGTTTTGCTGTTACAACATTTTCTGTCTGTCTTTAATATCTGCATTTACACGTACAGTTTAAACATCTTTTAAGAAGAGGTGGACATTTTGTGTTGACACATACAGCAAACGGAGAAAAAGTTCATGTTCTTGGTCATGTGGTGAATATAAATACAATAGTTGCTCTATTTTCTGCTCTGTTCTGGCTCAGGAAGAGGAAACAAAACCGTTTAAGTGTGAGCAAAATACAGATGTCCCATTAAGCTTATTCTTATCAATTATCAACATTTAATCAAACTAGTGCAGTGCCCGGAGGAAGTATGTATTCCTATAGTGGGAGCTGAAGAAGATGTTTCAGTTATTGTAATGCATGTTAAGGAATGTAAAGGCTAACATCACTGCCGTGGCTGTCAGTCACAACAGCTAGCTACGCTAATGCTAATCGAAAATGGAAACATTTCCGTTGTGCCTAATGAGGGTGCACAGTGTTTTGTATTATGTTAGCCCTACGCTAATGCTAATTGTAGCCTCACTAGCTTACCTTTGGAAACAGGTTCGCCACAAAATAGTAGCATGCTAATGCTAAATAAATATGTGCTTGCGTATTGGTGAATGGACACCTCGTCGTTTCAGTATAGCACCATGTTATGCGGTGAACCGTGTGAAAAAATGTCTCACCCACCGTGAGCACAGACTTATCACTCCCACCTCCCTGCCCAAGACAGCACAGCTGCTGCTGATGAGCCACTGTCTGCCTTGTGTAGCGTGATAAATCAGTGAAAATTTAAAATCATTGAAAATTGAAAAGAAAATCAAGGAGGCACACCATTGGGCCATGCTCAACCCATATCCAAAATCTTAGGGCGATCTGACTAACGGTCAGCGAGATATGCCTGTCACAGACACACAGACAGACAGACAGACAGACAGACAGACAGATAGACAGACTCAACTTGCTTTAAAGATGTTAAGATGTGCTGAAATCACAGTGGCTTTATTGGAATTCATTAATTCCCTCTTTGAAATGCGGAACTGTATAAGTGTACAGTTGAGAGAGAGAGAGAGAGAGAGAGAGGGAGAGCCTTATTTGTCCTGTGTGTCTGGAGAAAGCCCTCCATGTCAACGCAATATCATCTACAAAAACACCTGCGGCAGGCATAATTTCAACATACAATCTGGATTAAATCTTACCATATTGAGCAACTATTTGTTCAACTATTATATAAAGGCTATTTGATGGAAGAATCCTATGGTCAAGAGGAAGTCGTGGGTTGCCAGTTCAAATCCCAAGTGTTGTCCACTATTCTTGCACCAAATGTACAGTATGTGTGTTCAATAAGGATTGGGTTAAATGCAGAGGTCAAATTCACGATTACTAATTGGTGTTTGTGTGCAAAATAATTATACTGTATTGACAATCTCCATCATTTTCAGCCTGTGTTATCTTCTTTGTATGTCAGTGCTTTCTGTGTTTCTTTTGTTTCGTTGCTTTATTCCTGTTTTATTGTTTTGGATTTTCATTTTCTGCAGTAAAATGTCTTGGTTTTAATGTGTTGCAGAAAAACAAAACCTGCTATAAATCAGTGTTTTACTGAGCCATGACAGTTTAACTGTAACAAGTTAACTGTCACTTTTTCTGTAACAAAAAAACAACAAAACAGCAACATTGTTTTATCGCACCTCTTAAGTGTGATAATGTTTTATATTAAAGTTTAGCAATTTATTGTAGAAGCATTAGTGACTTTCCATAGAAAAGAAGCTAAACCTGCATTTGATCACTGATCAGCAGAGAGGTGGCGCTGCAGCAGCAGCTTGTTAACCTGTGCACTGTGACAGACAAAAGCTGCTTTTGGACATGCAATTCATCCATACTTTTCTTTTTTTTTACCAGACTTTGCCCTGAGGAGCTGTGTATGCAAACACAAATGTCCAAATCGCTTGAACTAGAGATTCAATGAACTTCACCCTCCCGACCTCCTGATGTGTAAACAGGGCTGAAAGTGGCCGACGCAGCAAATGGGTTCCTTTGTTTTATTAAGAATATCACAGTGTAAAGTTGTAGAGATACATGTATCTCTGTACAGTACATTTGAAAAGCGTGTTGTCTTGTGTGAGGATGTGCTCTCTGTTGGACAGTTTACACCGCATCACATGTCCTGAACAAGAGAGGGATTCTGTGTTAATGAGAAACCGTGTATCCTACATCTGTAGAAAACACGTTAGATTACCATCTTCATGCTATAATTACTGTCTACCATCTCAGTGAAGCGATCACAGGCACAGGAGAGAGAGAGAGAGAGAGAGAGAGAGAAAGAGAGAGAGAGAGAGAGAGAATTCAGCCACATCCAGTGGATTCCTTGCTTCGCCTTCCCCCGTAAACGCAGGCAGCAAGGCTGGCATGCAAATTAAATTACAGAAGATATAGAGCTCCATAGGGTGCTGAGAGTGCACTCAATTCCTCTAAATTCCTGTGTGTGTGTGTGGGTGGGTGTTTGTGTTTGTGTGTGTGTGTGTGTGTGTACAGTGACAGAGTACTAACTGCTAGAAAGGCAGGCAATACAACTACACTGCTATAAAAAAATCTTTTAGGATTAGTCCCTGGAATTGACCCTCCCCTCTTCCCACTGCTGAAAAGGACTTCCCTCTTGCCAAATGGTGGCGTGTATCAAAGCCTTCATTTCATAATTGCAGCAAATAAGCTATGTTTTTCTATGTTCTGTTGCCATGGGTAACACATCTTCTTCTCATGTCTAATCTTGGCTTCTCATTGAGATCTCTTCCATTTGGCCTGCCTGCTTCAGCAGCCCTGGCACAGTTTCACGGCCTTGTCAGCTATTAGGCTTTGGTCGGTGTCTCGAAAATCATTCTGCCCACTTTTCTGTGTACGAATGGATTGTTATATCCAACATGTGGAGGGACACAGTCTAATCTATGTTCAAGACTGCTATAGCTTATTAAAGATGTAGCCTTAAGGATCATTGTTATATTGTTACATGTCATATTGTAGTTGTTTTATTATTAGAGAACAATCTCTTCTGGTAGTTCTGATGGATAAAACACCTTTTTCTGCGCAACTGGGATGAACAGAGAGTGGACATTATGTTAGTAGTGATACATTGGGTTGCCAGGTTTTAATATGACAAAGTCTGAGGAGATAAAATCATCAGTACAGATGAGGCTATTGTTAAAACAGTAGGGATTAATAAAAAAAAAATTGTGAAACAGCTGATTTTAGAAAAGAATATTACTCAAGGAGCAGTGGAGTGGTTAAAACTGAATGTGTGTAAGTATAGTGTAGTACATTACTTAATTAAAATGACTACACACTGTATAATATGTGTAGTGGTGAAGCTTTAAACTGGCCTTTTTGTATTATCCACAGGTGAATACACAGTGATGACGGCTCATTTCCATCTGAAAAGGAAGATTGGCTACTTTGTCATCCAGACTTACCTCCCATGCATCATGACTGTCATTCTTTCCCAAGTGTCTTTCTGGTTGAATAGAGAATCAGTGCCAGCAAGGACTGTGTTTGGTAAGTATCACTGATGATTATGTTTCTTTTCTATTAGATTCACAATAGACCTAATATAAGTTATGGATGTGTGATCTTAACATGCATGCATTTCATCCCAGCCCATGTCAGCATGGGGACATGAATACAGTGAATGGTTGAAGTGACAAACAGTGGGTGAGGACGGAAACTGGATGAAGAATAAAGTAGTGACATTTCTATAGTTCTTCAGCGCTTTTTTTTCAATCCAGTTAGACGGGGCTGCTTTTGGACATGTAGGTAAGCCAAGTGGAACTAATAACAATGATCTGAGGCTGGGTAGCTTCAAAAAGAGGCTACAGAAGTCAATAATCTATCGATAAATGCAAGGAATGGCTGTCTGTCTGCCTGTCTGTCTGAGGCTAATGACATAACGGGTCACCTGACAGACTTCAAAATTGGCAGATGACTAATTAAGGGCACCAGTTTGAAGAGTGCCGATGGTGTTTGGATAAGAAATGCAAGACAATGGGTACAGTTGCTTTTATAACATCTCGGTTGGATTATTGTAATTCTCTGTATGTTGGTTTAGACCAGTCATCTGTCCAGTGACTCCACATCACACTTGTGTTGCATTCTTTTCACTGGCTTCCTATTGGTTTTAGGATTGATTTTAAAACGCTATTATTGGATTATAAAGCTCGTAACGGTTTGGCATCATCTTACCTCTCGGAACTTTTTTTTTGTTTTCACGCTCCATGCTGCGCTCTGAGGTCTTATAACATGCTGCTTTTTTGAGATATAATAACCACAATGGATTATTAATTAATTGATTTTATTTCACATAAATTGTGTCTTTGTTGTATGAATAATAACTCAAAGGCTGTTTTCTTGTCTTTTCTGCAGGTGTAACCACTGTCCTCACAATGACAACGCTCAGCATAAGTGCGAGAAACTCCCTTCCCAAGGTTGCTTATGCCACTGCCATGGACTGGTTCATCGCCGTCTGCTACGCCTTTGTCTTCTCCGCTTTGATTGAGTTTGCCACAGTCAATTACTTCACAAAGCGTGGCTGGGCCTGGGATGGAAAGAGTGTTGTGAATGACAAGGTAATGAGAAGCGAAATGTGTCTTTCTGACAGGCTCCATTTTCAAAGTGAATAATTAGCATTGCACTGAGGAAGTCAACACTTGCACACTGCTGTAGAAAAACATGAGGGGGGGAGTTTTAACCCTCCACACGTGAAGCCAAACAGTGTTGTACCACATTTGCACCAATCACCTGCTGCTGTCGTCTATAACACAAGATCGTGGCATAACTGTAACTTGTAGAATCTATAAGTTGTCCTGTATGAGATATTAACTTCAAGGTTTAAAAGAGGAAGATTGTATTAGACCTTTAAGTGCCATCAACGCACTCTTGTCAGTGAACTATGACGTGGCCTGTGGCAAAGCACTTAACGCTCACCCTAACTGCTGCAGGGAAGTGACTCAGCGTCTTTAAGAGTTAACGCCTGTGATAATGGTACCTGTCAGACTTCCCTTTTCTGTCAAGAGGGACATTGATTCACAATACCGATAAACTTTAGAGACCAAGCAGAATGTAGTAATGACCAAAAAACTTTGCATTTTCAGTGTAGGTGTAGTGCAGCAAGAATGAAGAATGTCACCTGAAATAGGAACTAAATATCTAAATGATTTTAACCACAGTCTACATCCATTGAGTCAGACGTGGTGTTTATAATAATAATAATATTTATGTTAAGATCTACAAATCAGTGGCACTGACTATCACAGAATGTCTTTACTTTTTTTTGTCTTTTTTGTCTGTTTTTTGTCTTTTCTTTTCCAGAGTGTCATTTTATCTTCATGTTTCAAGTTTACCTTTTGTAAGGCAATGTAATCTACAGGTTATTTTTAAGAGCACATTAGCTACCTGGAAAAATACATTTATCATATAAAACAATACATGCTAAACACTAATCAACAAACTACGGAGCCCCCGAAGTGACATGAGAAAAATCTCGAGTTTCAAAGTGGAGTTTCCAAAAAAATATAAAAAAAGAATTTCTATTTTTTTTTCATCACTTTCATCAAACTCGAGATCTCGAGTTTCCAAAAAATCATATAAAAATTTTTTTTTCTTCAAATGTTTCTTTTTTTTGGAAACTCGAGATTTTGACTTTGAAACTCGAGATTTCAAAAAAAAAAAAAAAAGAAGATTTTTTTTTTTTCCTCATGTCACTTTGGGGGCTCTGTAACAAACACATCTCATCTTCTTCTTTTTTTTTAATTCCCATCATGGTAGTGGTAGCTCAGTAAACATGGTTATGTCATTGGGCAAAATAAAAGGAGAAAAAACATAATATTCAAGTTACAACTATACTTTTCCTATGTGAGGAATCTGTACACGTTATGTAACATCCTTAAAACAGTTAAAGAGCAGAACAAGGTGGGACACGTTACAGAGTGTCTTTTTCTTTGCTGTCTCTGCACATTACCACAGTGTCACCATCATCATTAAAATGTACTCTTAACTCATAGCTGGTGTCAGAACTGCTCCACGTAATCCTTGTCCAATATTCAACAGAGAAAAGAAAGAGCGTCTGTCGTCAAGAAGAATAACGCCTATGCCGTAGCAGTGGCCAACTACGCGCCAAACATTACCAAGGACACTGGCTCGCTTCCAACCATCGCCAAGGGTGGAGCTGCAGATTTCAACAAGGCCAAAGCAGATGGCAAAGCTCAAGAAGCCAAGAAGACGTTCAACAGTGTTAGCAAAATTGACAGGATGTCAAGGATTTTGTTTCCGGTTCTCTTTGGCAGCTTCAACCTTGTCTACTGGGCCACCTACTTGAGCAGAGAACCCATTATAAAGGACATGGTCCCCTCCAATTAAAGACCACTTTCAACAAGTTCTGTTGTGGGGACAAAGAGACAAACCAAATACCTCCAACAACTGTGTACAAATACCTTTGCAGAGTGAAGTTCTGGATTTGCAGTATGATCCTCAATCTCCGCCTGTTTTCTACACCGTCTGCAGCACTTTTGAGAAGTCTGGCTTTTGTAAATCTGTATGTATATTTATATTCATGGTTTCTTTGTGACATAATCGTGTGATACTTTGACTAGAGTGCATATTTCCTTTAAAGTATGTTTCCTGTTACAGTATGTGACCAGTGTACATACAAAAAGAAAAGAAAAGACAAGAAAAGAACATTAACATGCATTTCATTTACGATTACTTCTAAATGTGTTGAATTTTGCTGGTAATGCCCTGATATTACAGTATATATGTGCGTTTTCTTTCGAGTGAAAGGGATTGCTTACATTTATTTCCGTCTTTGCCAACTAAGAGTGTTATTTTTCTGTTCAAGCCAATGCAAAAACAAACTTGTATAATATTGTTAGAGAGTAAGAGTGTGTGTTATTATTTATGACTACAGATATGGGACTGAAATCACACACTGACCTCCAGACTTATTGAGCTACAAAAAGCCAAAAGGCTATTAAAATGAGAAAATATGTGTGCTGTGCTAATGATACAGAAAAAGTATTGTGAAAAAAGTATTGTGTGTTGAGATGCTACAAGCTAAACTCAAGACAAAATCAGTTATTCATTATATATATATATATATATATATATATATATATATATATATATATATATATATATATATATATATATATACTGAGACAAAGACATTGTTCTGTTTGTGATGTAAAATCCAAAATGGAAAAAATACATTTGAATACAATCACAAACATTTGACTTAAACAGAATAGAAGAGTAAAATCATCCTCCCAGTGATATTACATTTTTTCCAGTATTCAGTCAAACCTGTTTTTATCCACAACTGACAATAATATCTGGATATGATGATTAGAATGTTAGAAATTGATTTTTTTGGGGGAGATAATTTATGTTTGAAATTAGGCTGAACAAACACAGTAAATGTGACTGCAAGCAACATAGAGCTACAGGGTTTGTGGATAAATGTGTGTTGATTCACACAATATTTTGTTTTATTTTGTTATTTTAGCAAGATTCAAGTCCAAATCATTTATATATGGTTTACTACATTCAATTACGCAAACTGTGTCCAACAAACATCAGGAAACATGTCGAAACTCATTTACAATATGTGTGTGGCAGGTTTTTTTTTTTTTTTTACAGCTGTAATAACTGTGGAGGTCAGTGTTGATTTGTTACAGTGTCGAGTGTCGAGCTATAGATGACGTAACATGTTTTTTGTTATTTATCCATATTCCTGTCTGTCAGCACATTTCATGACTATGATGTGTGAAGTGAAGTGAATCATGTGTGGAAAGACTTTGAACTGTCAAAGCGACACTGCCAGCGAAATCAACAGATACAGGCAGGATTTGGGAGCAAATTAATTTATTTTATTTATTTATTTATTAATTTATAATTGTTGAATTATCATAGATGTGTAGTGTCATTTCATAATCTATATAATGACTGACTGCTGTATACACAAACATGTTGGACTAACTCTAAAGCCATATACTGTGTTATCAGCAACAATCCTTCATCAGCAACTACAGTGTCTGTTTTTTTCTTCTTTTCCACTGTGTTCTCCCACAGTTCCAACTTAAATTGCCTGTAGATGTGAATCTGGCCTGAATGGTTGTTTGTCTCTGTATGTTGCTCCTCTGATAGACTGATGACCTGGTCAGGGTGAATGCTATGTCTCATCCAATGTCAGCTGGAATTGGCTCCAGTTCCCCCTGACCCTCAAAGCAGAAGTGGAATAGAGGGTGTAGAGTGTGTGAATGTGTTTTGTCGAAGATACAGTTGCTCTATCATAATAGTCTGCTGCTATGTTAACTGAATTTTGACAAAAGAAACACAAATCATTTTCAGCCCCATATCAGTAGCCATACACTTGTTATTTTTTTCTTAAACAATAATATGATTTTTGCTGCACACCGATATTTCAACTGAGTTTAACTTCAATTTCAATGTCATATCAAACTTTGCATGACGACAAAATCGTTATTTCCCTTTTTTTTTTCTTTTTTTTTCCTTACAAAAAATAATATGTTGTCGCATATACTGCATTTTAATTCAGTTCTATTCATAATCCGAATCAGTATCAAACATTCCAGATAAAATGATTGTTCACAAGGTGGGTGCTTGAATCAGTGCACAGTTTCTAATAAAACCACATATAACAGTTTCATTTTAGTTCGCAATTTCTGCCGTGTCTTTGGATGTGTATCATACATACATTGTTTACATTTTTCTAAGCTGAAACATAAATTAACTTCCCAATCGCAGACATTCTGGACAGTAAGTATTCACTAATATCAGTGAATCCATTAATTGTCTAAATCCACAACAACTGTGTCTGATACAGTTTATATTTAGTCTCTATTGCGTTTTACAACTTAAAACATTCAAGTTCATTTGTTATCAGCCACTATAGACTGTAACAAGAGCACATGGCAACAATAACTGATACAGAGTGATTTAATACACAGTATTTACAATCTTCAATGAGGTTATGAAAGTATGTGTATCTCAAAAACCATGTGAACTGGCCTTACATTGAAGAACAAGGGCCATGATGTTTGCTTTGTTTGACGTGAGGCAAGTTTAGTTTACCAGAATAAAGCAAAAGTCCTGACGAAATGGTCAAAAGAATACATAAATAGACTACATAAACTGATAAACTAAATCATGTGTTTTACATAGTTGCATGGTTATTTTTGGACTGGCATTATTTCTTCGAGAAATGTGTTAACTCGAAGACCTTTACAAAAATATAACATGTAATTTACAAAAGCCCAGTCAGATCATGAACCCACAAGTGATGCAGCTCTTCCTCAGCAGGAGAGGCTGCTGTGAACCAATGCTCCAGTGCTGCTGGAGACTACAATTACATGAGAACTGGTGAGGCACACAAATAGCCCTGTGGCACTGAGCTGTAATGCAAATCTCGCTGAAGTTTCATTTACCAGCCTGATCTTTCCATCACTCAAACTCTGCACATACCCCATGTGAGGTCTAATTTTCTCTGAGTGCTGCCTCCTCAGCCCACAGCTGACCCTGTGCTGTAATATTGCACGGATAGTTAATGTCTCGGGAAGACAGCATGGGTCATTGTCTCCATCTCAATATGACGCAGGCGACATTTTGACATGTCTGAGGCAGAGAAGCACGCGTGTAGTTTCTAGCATTAGCTATAGCTGCACTGCACAGTGTGCAATAAGAGCGATCGATCATGACCACGTAATTAATTAATGAATCCCCATTTTGACAAAATGGTGATTCATTATCCTCTGTGATTTCACCATCTCAGATGTGCATAGTGTGCATATTCTCTGGTTTCTCTCCTTCTTTGTGACCTTAAACTAAATATATTTGGTTTTTGGAGAGCACAAGACATAATTGGACATCATCATTTTGAGGTTTGAGTAAACCCACTCAACATTTTGCACCATTTTCTGATCGGCTTGTATCAGATGCTGAACCCAGTGATCATTACTCAGAGTAATAGGAAAAAAAAAGAGGTTACATGACAGACATAAACTTGTCCTAATATAGGCTTATTATCTCTGGATGCACAAAGAAGAAAAGCAGGAATCCATTCTTGTGCAAGAGGCAGCTTCGTAGTCATAGCAACTGAGATCCATTTTTATCCTTCATCTGAGAGAGATGAGTGGGCGGGACTTCCGGCAAGCTTTCCCAAAGAGGAACGCCATGACAAAATAGCAATCCCCTTCGATGATTTCAAACGTTAATAATTTTTTAAAAATCTTTTTAATTTCCTATTTAAACCCATTATCAGAACTAATACATGTGTCTGGCTGTAAGGGCATTTTGAAAACATGTGTTTTACTTGGACGTAATGGGAAAGTATTTGGATGGAATGAATTGTTTTGGATGTCACTATCATTACAATTACACAGTCTGACAAAAACGAAAATACATATTCATAACACTTAAAACAACGACAGTATGCTCATGTTCACCTCTGCTCAGGAATGAATAAAATAAACGACTGTAGAAGTCCATCTTGTTTTTTTTTCTTCTTTGGTTCAAAGAAATCCCATCATGCTTTGCGTGTGGACTGTCATCCAAAATGTCAGCACCCTAGCATCTCATGCTCCAGGGTTATCGTGCGGTTGTTCAATGTTCAGTGTAAAGTTTCATGTGTTTTATTTTATTTCGTTTCCATTGCGACAGTTCACACATGGCCTGTCTACTGAAAGGCACACGTCTACACATAGAGAGCACCACGGTTAGCTAACGTTAGCTGACTTGTTATCCGTGTGCTGTGAGGCTAACAGGACCACAACATGTCGTTGTTGTCTGTGTTCTCTCCTGTGCTGAGACGTGTCTCTCAGTTTAAGACACACAGACGGAAAATACACAGCTGCGGCCTGAGCTACACAGTGCTGAGACACTGCTGGACGAAGCGGACGCCTGTCTTCTCCAGCAGCTGCAGGATGATAAGAACACAAGCAGACAAGGTAAAAATAAATAAAAAATACCCCGATGGACGGCACGATATTTATTGCGACATCTTAAAAAAAGACATTACTCGGTTTAAAAGTGTCAGTGTATTATCATACATTGCAGATAAGTTTTTTGAAAAAAAAATGAATAAATCAACAGACCCCACGTTTCTCAAACTTCTCACCTTTGCCCGATGTCAACTGACCATTAAATGTGCCATATGTAAGAATGTGGCCCAAAAAAAGTTACTACATTCAAATTCAAAATACCGATGTCTTTTTGGTTTCGTTTTCTGTAATAACTGGCAACCTGTGGTTGCTTGGTAGCTGAGACTCTACTGACTGCAATGATTGGTAGACGGCGGTAGGTGGCGCCACATGCCAAAACATGATTTGCAGTCTGCAAAATATTTTTTTTATGTAAATATTTTGGCTGTACTGTTGTTGTTGGTGGGTTCAGTTTGTTATATGAATATTATTCCTGAGTCTCTGTGACATATCAGGAGGATTTTATGGCCAGTTGCTTTAGATTTATTACATAATGCACCTTCAAGGGAGGGTAAAGGGGTAGGAGATGAATTGATGGATAGTCCTTTGGCAGGAGTATCACCTGGTGTGGGCTTATCCTGCTGTAGCACGATCTGCTTCAAGGTTCAGCATGTTCAGGGATGCTCCTCGACATTGATCGGTTGTATTGAGTGATGTTGCCTGTCTATTTTGAACCAGTCTGACCTTTCACCTCTGATATCTGACATCAACAAGACGTTTTCATCCTGAGATCTGCTACAGAATGCAGTCTTTATCTTTTTCTGACCATTTACTGTAAACCGTTTTCTAAAATGGATTGTGTGTGTTTACCATTTACTGTAAACCGTTTTGAAAAATTGATTGTTTGTGAAAATCCCTTTAGATCAGCACTTTCTGAAATGCATAGACCAGCCTGACTAGGTCATGAACCCCAGTCTTTTTGCTGCAAGGCACTTTTCATATCAAATAAGAAAAACTTGATTATCTTTAAAGCCACTGGAGCATGCACAATTTCAAAATCTCCTCATCTCTCTTCTATATTTATGCTCTCTTCTTCCTCACCACTAAAACCGGTGTCTGCAGGTTTCATTGAACTAGAGTTGATTTGTTGCAGTAATACTACAAATCAATATTCTTGATGAGGATAATTGTGACATTTCTGTATGTATGTATACATATACGTATATGTATACACACATATATATACAGTAAAATACAAAAATTAAATTGTTGTATGGCTTTTTTTCCTTTTGTTATGAAGGAGTCCATTGACATGTCCAGATTCCCTCCAGAAAGAATCAGGAACTTTTGCATCATCGCCCATATTGACCACGGAAAAAGCACTTTGGCTGACAGGCTGTTGGAGATGACTGGTATGTCTGCACAACACACAGAGAGGAAATGTAACTTTTTAAATCTTAAATGTGTTCACCTGACAGAACACTAGTATAAGGAGGCACATTCAGACGAACTGGTGGGATGTCTTTATGATCAGAATGCTATGCAACTCACACACACTTACACATCCGGATGAATGACATCATCTGGGTCACTATTAAGGTTTGCATATAGTACTGAATAAACCATATTACACTTACGACTTATAAGATGACACAGAGAAGTGTTTTGATTGAATGGGTCTGGCTCACAGGTGCCATAGCAAAGAATGAGAAGAACAAACAGGTGCTGGACAAGCTTCAGGTGGAACGAGAGAGGGGGATCACAGTAAAGGCCCAGACAGCCTCGCTGTTTTACAGCCACCAGGGGGAGCAGTATCTCCTGAACCTCATTGACACACCGGTAAGTTCTCAACTGGATGCGAGGTTGGTAGGACGAGGTGAGAAAAATATACCGGGCCAACCACTGCAGAGTTACAGATATGAAAATAAGTGCATGCCGCACAATTTCAGGTTCTCTTCCATCACGTGTTATTAAAGTCATAAAATGGATGTACCTCTGGTGTTCTTACAGTTTTTGTGACATACCATTCTGAATGTGTTTACATACTGAACAACTATTTTATAACCCTTTTTATTTACCCCTCTTTTCAGGGTCATGTTGACTTTAGTTATGAAGTGTCTCGATCAATTTCTGCATGCCAAGGTGTCCTGTTAATCGTCGATGCCAATCAGGTACAAAAGTTGATGTTGTAAATGAATGACCGTTGCTTTGCTTGTTGCATGTGATGTTGATGATTATTTTCATGTGAAGGGGATTCAAGCACAAACGGTGGCTAACTTCTACCTAGCATTTGAAGCTCAGCTGTCAATCATTCCTGTCATCAACAAGGTACGTTCACACCAGCTGATGTTTGTTTTAATCGTGTGCATTTGCTATTTGAATTTTATGTATTTATGTGTTCATTCTGGCATTCCAGATTGATTTGAAAAATGCTGACCCAGAGAGAGTCGAGTCACAGATTGAAAAAGTGTTTGATATTCCAAGTGAAGAATGTATCCGGGTGAGTTGCAGCATGATCCAAGTTTAGAGAAGCTGTGTATGTTGGAGAGTGGTGTCTTGATTTACAATCTAATTTAATCATTTTCAGATCTCAGCTAAACTTGGAACAAATGTTGAAAGGATTCTCGAGGCAGTCGTGGACAGGATTCCACCGTAAGGAGCCTGAGGTGGTTTCATTTCTCACATGAAGCATGTCTGACCAAAAAATAAACCTGAATCTTTTTCTATGTTTTTTTTTCCAGGCCTGTGGCAAAAATCGATGACCCATTTACAGCCCTAGTGTTTGACTCCGATTTTGATCACTACAGAGGTGTGGTGGCCAACATTGCTGTGTTTGGGGGTCAGGTCCGAAAAGGGGACAAGATTGTGTCAGCACATCTTGGCAAAACTTATGAGGTCAATGAGCTGGGGCTTCTACGACCAAATGAGCACCCAACACAGAAGCTGTATGTGTTCCTGTAGTCATAACATCTCTCCTGTTTGGTATTTAAAACTAAATAATCTGTTTAAATATTTTGACTCAGTCCAGCCCCCAAAACCTTGAGTATTTTCTGTGTTTTTAGTCTAGTAATAATAATAATAACTAAATGTTTTGCTTTCTAATTAAATGTAAATTTTGTAGACAGAACATTTAATAGATTAATCAAGGAATTCATCAGCAGACTAATACTTAAAACAGGCTTTAGGGCAGGGGCCTCAAACTCAAAATGACCTGGGGGCCAGTGAACTTCTAGTCTGGTCAGGAGGGCCTAGGTCAAGTGGTAAATGTCCAACAATTTGGGATATATTAACGGTTTAGTGATTAGAAATTAAAATTATATCTTGCTAATCCATCATGATATATGAAATTAATTAAATATTTAGGCTGACATTGCACACCATTCATTTCAAAATAAAAGTGTTTGTTTTGATAGATAGTTCAAGGCAAAAAAACCCAAAACATTTATAATGCAAAATGAATCTGTAAATAACAAAAAAAAGACACATAAAACAGAATTAAAACATTAACTCAAAATATACATGTAGGCAATTGTAATTAAAACACTAGACAGACTTATATATAATTTAATTTAGTAATTTCAAAATAAGTGTAGGACCGCAGGTCATTGACTGGCGGGCTGCATGTGGCCCCTGGGCCATGAGTTTGAGACCCCTGCTTTAGGGAATAATAATAACTATAGCATTTTCTATGTCTACTAGTAAGGATCCTGTGAACAACTGTCCACTGAGGTGCTTGTGTTGCTGTGTAGATTTGCAGGCCAAGTGGGCTACGTAATAGCTGGCATGAAGGATGTGAAGGAGGCGCAGATTGGTGACACACTCTACCTCCAGAAGCAGCCAGTGAAGGCTCTACCAGGGTTTAAACCTGCTAAACCTATGGTCTTTGCTGGTAAGGTCAGCAGCTCTTTTCTGCTTTTTTTTTTTCAACAAATTGTAATCCAACAGCTGAAAATGTTAATGTCATGTTAAAAACACCCAGTCACAGCAGATGATACTCTCAAATATTCCAGTATCAGCGCGGACATGTAGTCAAACACAATAGCCCTTCAGTTCTTGTTGTGTTTCATTATCAAGTGCAGTAAAGTGCAGCCAGTGCTTTCTAAAAGAAAAGATTCCTGTTTGCTGATGACATGCACTCTTTTTTTTTCTTTCCTCTGTCCCTCAGGCATGTATCCGATGGACCAGTCAGAATACCCTGGCCTTCGCAGTGCCATTGAGAGACTGACCCTGAATGACTCAAGTGTCACAGTGCAGAGAGACAGCAGTATGGCCCTGGGAGCAGGCTGGAGGTGACGATGTTTTGAATTAGAATTTTAAAAAGGCTTCATCCATCCCCAACCCCGGTAGTGTTTTTAGTGCTGTACTGCATGTACTGTACAAGCTTAATGTGAACAAAATAATGCCATAATATTTTAAATACTGACCTTTTTCAGAGGTGCCTATGCTTATGTTTTTACTATCTGATTTGCTCCTGCAGAAAAGCTATCCACATGTAATTAAAAACAGTCCAGGGGAACATATGACATGATCTTCAGGAAAATAATTATATTCTTTATGAATAAAAAGTGGGCTTGTGCACCTCCCCATTCTGCTGCAGACTTGGCTTCCTGGGTCTTCTTCACATGGAGGTGTTCAATCAAAGGCTGGAGCAGGAGTACAACGCCTCTGTTATAGTAACAGCGCCCACTGTGCCCTACAAGGCTGTGCTCTCCTCAGCCAAACTCATCAAGGTAAGAGCCATTTCCTGCTCGTATATTTTCTGGGCTCACGGCACACAATAATTACAGTGAAAAGTTTCTGCCTGACTATAGTCAATTATAAATGTGGGCTATCGCCGGAATACTGTCTTGTGAACTGACACATGAGAGCAGGAAGATTGTCCCTTTGCAAATGCAAAATCACTGCCAATTTGAAGGTTTGGATCAAGATATTACATAATTATTTTATGTAGTAATGAGAAATGTGTGTAAGAATAATAATTGCAGAGGTTTAAATATATTCAGAGGACTTAATTTTCATCTCATCTACTCAAAAAGTAGAATATAACTACGATATCACATATAATAACGATAGAGATTGGTTTATTGTGTCACTGGTTGTCCTTACAGGAACATGGCAGTGAAGAGATCACTATTGTGAATCCTGCTCAGTTCCCAGACAAATCGGTTGTGTCAACGTATTTGGAGCCCATGGTGCTCGGGACCATTCTTGCTCCAGACTCCTACACTGGCCAGATCATATCTATCTGCTTGGTAAGTGGAAAACACAAAATGCAACCAACGCTAGAAAGTGCTCAGAGAGCACATTCCTCCTCCTGCACTCAAAATGCCCTATCTAACAATGTTAAAGAAAAGAAAATCATTTATCCACCCCTTTAATTAAATCCAGTCAAAAATCAGTAAATCCAAAGACACACATACAGTAGATAGCCAGCATGGAAATCTAAACCTCCCTGGTGAAATTATGGGGGTGATTTTTATCTGTTCATAGAATAGTACCATATGCATTTGCATTAAAAATTTATTTTTTCTTTAGAGTAAGAATAGGACACCGTCTCCAAATACTCACTGGATACTGGATTCTTAGTTTGGCAGGAGATATTAGAGTGCATTATTTTACTACTGCATTTTCCTTATTACACAAATGTTTAAATTGAAAGTAGATTTTATAAATACACACAAGCCAAACTGTTGTCATGTTGTTTGTGTTGTCAAAGAATCGCAGAGCTGTCCAGAAGAACATGGTGTACATAGACGATCAGCGCGTCATGATGAAGTATCTCTTTCCATTAAATGAAATTGTTGTGGATTTCTATGATCAACTCAAATCAATGTCATCTGGATATGCAAGGTAAAACTAAGCAAGAAACATAGGCCTCTGCAGTCAACACTAAACATTTAATTTGGATTGTTAGTTTTTGTCTGTCTTCCATTGAAAAAAGTATATATTTTTTAAAGTATATTTATATTTAATAGTTTAAATGTGACAGTAAAGCAAGCACTGAGACGAGACAGATTTCCTCCTATCCCATAGATTTCACTGTCCTGTGTAAAGTTTTCCATGCATTCTCAGCCAAGCGTGATTTTGATCTGATCTTCCATGCTGTAGCTTTGATTATGAGAACGCAGGCTACCAGGCTGCTGATTTGATCAAGATGGACATTCTGCTGAATGGGCGACCAGTGGAAGAACTCACCACAATTGTTCACAGGTCAGTTCCAAGAACAGCTAAATTCTGATGCTGTAACGTAACACAAGGAAAAAATATTTTTAAGCTGCATACCTTGGCTTCATCATTATTATTATTATTACTGTCACAAAAAATAAATGATGGATTTTTATGAGTTTGGATAATTGCAAGGTTATATGGTCCTGAAAAAACATAGTAGTTCTTCTGGGTCGATGGAGCATGAAATCTATTCATCACCTTGAATGACATTAAAATATTGCATCTTGGCAGCATGTGCTAAAATTATCTGTTACACTGACTTTACACTCCACACAAGGACATCATTCTATTTGTGGCGAGGACAAGAGTAACATCACAGGCAAAAAGTGATGATTCACCGCAGATCTGTGTTTAATGTACTCCAGTTTGTACTTAATGTAATCTGTTCTGTACTTACCTTACCTAATGTGCCCTGGTGCCGGAGCCAGTGCAAGCCTTTGTAATTGAAGGGCGCTGCGCTTCGGCAGTGACGGCTACTCTCTCTGACCATTAATGTTGTGAACTGTGGAGCCTAGCTGAGCAATTGCTTCACCATTCAGAGAGCAGAACATCTTTTACTGGGGAGCACGTTATAGAGTGACTGAAATTTATGGCATGTGACTGGACCACAGTGAGGCCAGGATGTGCTGTCAAGCGAAGAATCCATTTACATCTTACCGTCCAGGAGAACCAATAGATATTCACTCCTGATAGTGGTCATTTAAATGTTTTATACTTTATGCAGACATGTCTGATAAAGATCCTGTGGCTCAGGGTTTTTTTTTTTTACATGTATATATTTTAAAATGCTGACAATAACTTTACCTTCATCCCTATTTTAATTAAATGCAGACTTGTTGCCATTGATGTGGGACGACTTATTATTAGCTAAGATAGTGTGATGTGATGATTACAGTAGATTTTGTCAGCTTGTAGTGTGTTTTCCTTACAGAGAGCGTGCATACGCTACAGGGAAAGCCATGTGTGAGCGACTCAAAGACTCCATACCAAGGCAGATGTTTGAAATAGCTGTACAGGCAGCTATTGGAAGTAAGATCCTTGCAAGAGAGACGTAAGTGCAACATCTACAATGAGCTTCATTAGAGGCTAAATATGAATAAAACACTTCAAATTAAATATGTTTAATACGATTAATAAATGCATAATAATATGTCAAATGTTGTTTGCCTTTTCAGAATAAAGGCATATAGAAAAAATGTGTTGGCTAAATGTGTAAGTAATGTTTTTTATTTAAAACAGATTCTGAAATAAACACATGTACTGCAGATTATGAATGATATATATTATTTATGTTGTTGTTTTGTCTTGGTAGTACGGAGGTGACATAACACGTAAAATGAAGCTGCTGAAGAAACAGGCCGAGGGCAAAAAGAAGATGAGGCGAATTGGAAACGTGGACGTTCCCAAAGATGCCTTCATTGATGTTCTAAAGAGAAAAGACAAATAGACCGTCATATTATGTAATTGTATTATAATTATGTTGAAGTGGATTTAGTTATTGAAAAGCACTGCTAGATTCTTGTAATAAAATGGTATGATAATGCAAACTGTTTTAAAACAACTGTGCTTATTTCAAATATAGGTATCACTTTACTGTCTCATTAGACTCTTATGTTAAAAACATTACTTCAAATGTTAAAAATAATTGCTCCCTATCAATTATTCTTGCATTTTCTAAACAATTAACCAACGAAACGTGGTTTTAGGTGGTGTTTTTACAATCTGATTACAGGAAGTTTTTCATTAAGTAATTAATATATGATTATGTTCCTTTATATTATACACAGCATGTAATACATAATATATGCAAGAATTGTGTACATTATGAGAATTGTCAGGGGAAAAAAACAGCAAAGCACAGTCAAGACAATGTGTGATAACGTTCTTCAATTATCTGATTCAGTTTAAAGTATCAGTGGTTTGGGAAAAATAATGTGGGGTATCTTACAAAAATGTGGCTTTAGTTCCCATCACATGCGTTGAAATGGTCTTATCTCTTCATGGCCAGTATGGACAGAGGGAAGGATTACAGTAACCAATAATACATTCAGCAAACACCTAAGCATGTGAATATTGTTTTAAGTCTATCCTTTAATCCTCTCTCTGACCTTTGAAAATAATTTACATACAAATATCTTGTTTTTGTCTGTCACTTACAAAGTGTTACCAGTAGATGGCAGAAGCAGCTCAAACGCAATAGAGCTGAATTTTACCTACAGCTAATAATATCTAATCAGACCAACCTTAGGCCCCATAGATGACAGGGTCAACTTATATAAAAACTCCAGCCAGACAATTTGTCTTCCGTCCAGATGTTGGAATTGTGTACTGAAAATATCCCATTGTCCCTGAGCTTTGTCCTTTGAACCTGGCAAATGAAAGGCAATCTGTTGAGGGTTACTCTGTTTTATAGCCAGTAAATGGGAAAAGGACTAAACTTTTCATTGCATGTCACAGAAGGAAAAATAATTTATGTTATGTATCCAACGTGATTTAATTTACTAAAACATTTACAATCAATTGAATAGTAGAAAACGACACTGTAGACTCGTATTAATGAAAGCGCACTTGTCTTGTTTGGTTCCACGTAGTACCCGTAGTTTCATGCTCACAACGCGGAAGCAGCTTTGTATGGCAGGCAGTTGCGCTTTAGTGGTATTTTTTGTTAGGTTTTTGTGTTCATAGTTACAGCGATAAAAGTCAATGTCATTAAAACCCGACACACGTGGTGTTGTAGCTTGTTTTTGAGAGTGCCTCCGTCTGACATGGCATCTCATGACTTTCTGTATTCCACGATATGTATGTGTATGTGTGTGTGAGTGTTTGTCGTTAGCTAGACTGCAGTACACCTTCTTGACTTACTCGTAGCGTTGAAGTTTCCACCAACCAGCAAAATGAAAGTCCGCTCGTCCGTCTTTGCCTCGTTTATTTTGATATTTGAAGTGATTGGCGTTGCCCTCTTCCTGCGGGGATTTTTTCCTGTGCCCGTCAAGTCTTCTTTCTCGTCCAAGAGCAAGCTGTCAGATCTGCCAGCGGAGCCGCTGTCAGGTGAGTCCGTGTTCCAGTCTCATCAGTGTGTCCCACAGTCATCTCCTAAACTCTGACCGTCACACTGCGTTGATTGATGTCCTGTGCTGCACAATTTATGCCTTCAAATTTGAAACGAAGCAATTAGCAAATGTCAAAGACTTCAGTTAAGGATATACATAATGTTATGCTGCACATTTGACAAAGGGTTTTTATACTTCACTGTCAAAAGGGTCCAATAATAACAATTCATATCCACCACATTGTTGTCATCTATCACAGACTGAATATTGAACTGCAGCTTGATATCACAAATCTTGAATAGGCCCATGGTTCTCAAACTGTGGTACGTATACCACAGTTAAACACAAGCTTCCTCTGGTGGTACTTGGAGGAAAATCAGAAATACTGTTCTACTGTGTATACCAGGGTATGTGATTGTAATGGGACAGACTGGATGCGTAGACAATGAAACCAATAACAACAACAAAATAATAAATTAAAGTAGAGTCATGGTATCTCTTGCTCCATCTCAATCTAATTTCATTATACCGCTGCTTGCAAAAAGTATGTAGCTGACTTTCTGACTTTGCTCTGTCTGTTCACACCACTGTATTTTAATGTTGGCGATAATATTATTTTTTCAGGTGGTACTAAAACGTTTGAGAACCACTGCAATAGGCCATTTGCACAGTAGCCATTTTGACATAGTTTAACAGCAACAGCACAGGTGTTTAAAGATGGTAGATTAAAGATATCTCTGTGACTTGTCAAAATGGCTTCTGTACAAAGGGCCCATGTCTCCTAGGAAAGTTGCAATTACATATTTGGCCCATGTCATTCAGCTTGTCTGAGTTACGAGCCTGTAACACTGGATGCTTGTTTGGTAACAAACCATAATGTGTTCAATATGAAGATGGCCTTGTTAGTTTCAGTAGAAGTAGCGCTCACTCATCAGCATTCTGCTAACTGTTCGTTGTGTTTATGGGGTTAAAACTAGATCAGCTAAAAGTAAATCAGATACAATGCTCAGTGCTGTCATGATCATGATCAATGATCTGGATTTCTTAAGTAAATTTCTTGGGTATTTTATTACTCATGAAATGACTGATGATAACGATGATGTTTACAGGTGTTGAATCAAAAATTCTGGTAGCAGGAGTAGTTAGTGTTTTTAATCTGTTATGTATTTTATTGATTCATTTATTTGATCTATAAATTGCTGAACATGGTGGGAAATTTTAATCAGTTTAATGTTTCCCAAATTTTAAAATGACCTCCTCAAACCAATGATATTCAGTTTGCTGCTACAGAGAAAAACCCCAGACAAGATTCACCTTATTTAGGAGGCTGAAATGAAAGCACCCACTTTTATTTAATGAAGAAATCACTCAAACTGATTATTCACTCATCAAAATAATTGTAGATTGATTTTGATATCAGTTAACTGACTAATCAATGAATTGTTGCCGCTAATTCTGCTATGAAGATATCGCTGTTCACCTCTGTATACCGCACATTTAACTACAAGAAATGTAGCACACAGAGACTAAAGCTATTGGGAGAATTTTACTTTAAATGGCTAGACATTATATCCCAGTGAAAAGTTTGATACTGTTTGAGTTAATACTCTTAATTTTGGTGCTGTCATCAAACTCAGTCCTTTTTGTTATGAGTCTCAGTTATGGAGATGCTTCCTGTAAAGGGTATGGTTATTTTTATATACTGTATATGAACATTTTATTTTATTTTGCTGTTCTATGTATTGTAGAGCTGCAACTAACGATTATTTTCGTAATCAATTAATCCGTCAATTATTTTCTCGATTAATCGTTTGTCCATGAAATGTCAGAACATGTTAAAAAGCGTTGATCAAATCTGGAAATAACGATGTTCTGGAATGTCATGTTTTGTCCACAAACCAAAATGATTCAGTTTTAATGATTTCTCTGTTATGTGGAGCAAAGAAATCAGAAATCTTGTTTTGATAATGAAAAAAGCTTCAAAGAGAATAATCGATTATCAAAATAGTTGACGATTAATTAGTAATCAATGAATTGTGTCAGCTCTAATGTATTGTTTTTTCTTAACCAGGATATGAGTCCATATTAAAGTCTGAATTTAATGTTGAATCTTTGTTTGAATTACAGGGAGCACCCCTAACCTCACCCGCATCCCACACCCCCTTTTTAAAAGGGTGGTTATAATGTTAGTAGATGCGCTGCGCGAGGAATTTGTGTTCGGATTCAGTGGTCACACACTTATGCCGTACACCAGACATGTGGTGGAACGAAGCTCATCACACAGTTTTGTGGCCAAGGCGAGACCTCCAACTGTCACCATGCCCAGGATCAAGGTAAGATGTTACTCAGGTCACACGAGCCATAAATTGTAGGTCCAAAGTACTGCTCACGTGTTCGGTCGCAAGTCTGTTAGAAATATGTAATATATAATATATATTTTACATAATAATATGTAATAAAAAGTATTCCTTTGGCAAGCTGCAATGTAATCCAGATAAGTGATGCAAAATACACTGCCGTATATCATGTCTTCATTTATTCTGACTTGTTTGTATTGATGTCTTGTAAGTCCCAATAATACACAAATTATCTTCTTTTTTTTTTTTTTTTTCAAATGTAATGTTTTACAAAAAAAATGGGAATAGTAAAGCACATTATTATTTCTTGATTAAGATATCAAATTGTAGCTATTACTTACATTCCTGAACAGAACAGAACAACATTCACCTCTGAATTCGACCATGAACTATCCCTTAAATATACATTAATTGACATTTACAAATGTAAGTGTTGTTGTACACTTTATATTAGAATCCCTGAGTACTTTACTTGGAATACATTCAGTCAGAAAGTGAAGTTCACATCAGAATCAGCAAAAACATGACTCCATTGAAACGACTGCTGGTGCCAGACTTGCTAAAGTACTTCTGAAACTGCTCGACTCTTGAGATTTACACATGCATTAGTTTTTACCAAAAGCAAAACACATGCAATGAGCAATTTATCTGAAAATGTAAACAAATGGAAAGATGAATGCCTAGACTGGCTGGAGTTGAAACCCTACACTAACTCAGATTACCACTCTTTTCAACTGTGTTGAACAGAAAAATCTAGTGGTGAAACAAACCTGTTTAACCTTGAGGTCGATGGTCTGCAACTGCAGAAAGTAACCATGTTAGCTTCCACTCCTGCCAAACAAGAACAGAAAGTTGCTGCATTTGCACTGGACACAGTGTCACTAACACTAAAATTGTATCTGGTCTGATGAATCTGGATTTCTGCTGCGACTGCAGAGTCTGGCATCGACTATATGAATCAATGGACTAAACCTCCCCCATGTCTACAGTTCAGCCTGCTGGTGGTGTAATGTTTATTGTCTGTGTAAGTATTTATTTCATTCCTATTTACTGGCTGCTAATGGCTACTTCCAACATGTTAATGCTCCCTGTCACTTGGCAGTGAAGTGAAGTGAACCTCATTGACCTCTTCAGTCAAGAAAACCTTTTGTGGTTTTGTAGAACAGGGGATTGACACCTTGAACATACAGCTGACAAATCTGATGAGAACGATATAATGCAGAGCAGAATCTCAAAAGAAAGCTTCCAACAATTTATTTAAATAATACCAGGAAATACTGGAGGTCCAGAGCTAGTAAGGTGTGTTCCTAATACGGTGCTCACTCAGCTTTCACCTTGAAGGCTGCAGTGTATGGTGCAGTGGAAGAGTATTGCATTACACAAAGAGGGACTGCAACAATTAATCGATTACTAAATTAAGTGCCAACTGTGTTTTTTTTTTATTGTTTTTTTTATAATGAAATAAGCGCTCTGATTTTTCAGCTTCTTATATGTGAATATTGTCTGGTTTCTTTGTTCCAGGAACACTGACATTTTTAAAGCTTGATGACATTTTATGGCACAAACAAATAATCGATTAAAGGAGAAAATAATGGACAGATTCATAAATTATGAAAAGAATCATTACTTGCAGCCCTCATACAGAGAGGTCTGTCTCATGTATAGTTTTATACGCTCAAAAGAGCAATTTTAAATTTAGCTGTGAATAAAGGAACCTTGACTTGATATTACTTTTTTGAATATAATGGCACCTGGAGGGCTTAATAAAAATCCTTAAAAAAATAAATTTAAATATATAAAAGTGATATGTTGAGCAGTTTTAAAGATATATAGGGAAATCAGTTTCGTACATTTAAAATTCATTCATTATTATGTTTTATATATAAGTAAAATGTAAGGACCATTTTGAACAGATGTCAGGTTTCAGCTTAAACTATCATTGCAGAATTTGGAGTGGGTGAAAACATGGAGTGTTGTTACATTTGGACGATGTGTCATGCTTATGAGAATATTTTTGGAGCCGAGCCAGGAGGGAATTACAGTCATGTCATGTGCGCCTTCGTTGACAGTTGGTAGTGCTTAAAACACACAAAGATAGTGGGCAGACTGGGAAAGAGTCAGCGCGTTGTTTCAGTGGTGTTGGAGAGGTTTTCATTTGGGCTCTGGCCAGTGCTGAGCCAGTGGGAAGAAATTTAAGTGAAGCTGTCAGGTGAAGCAGAATATTCAGTCTCAGTGTCGGAGGGCAGAATAAAAGGCAGCATTCGCGATTTAGCGGTGGTGGGAGGAACGTGGATGTGTCAAGCCATTGTGAAGTTAGAGGAAATTGGAGCTAAAACTCGGCCCTGAAGAACCCTGGAGCTGGAAATAGACAATGTGGTCAGACAGGTACACTGGGAGTACTCACTCAGCAGTCCTCAGGTCAGCCAGTGTGGCACAGAGCATGTGTTGGTTGACAGTGACAAGAGAGTAAACAGGATGAGTGATAGAGACAAGAAGGGGCAGTATTTCAGAATTCAGAATTTGACACTTGAGTAAGAATGTGAGAGTTTGTCTCTGGATGTTGACCCTGTGACGGCCTGGCGACCTGAATGAATTTCTAAACCATGATCCTACATCAGTTAGGGAGATAATTTTAATTGAAAGTAACAAAATCAAAGGCAATACCCACTGTTATTTAATTTAATGAATCGTTTAAAAAGTTTATAAAGTAGACAAATATCAATCACAGTTTCCTAACTGGTTGCATTTATCTGGGCAGATTTGGTCTATGGTGTATGGAAATATATTATTGAATATTATATAAATGTGCAATTTAAACAAATCAATGTCACTATCATTAAGTCACTAAGCAAATTGATTAATCTAATATTAGATAAAGCACATGCATGTGAATCTGTTGACATTCAGTGGAAACTGGATGTACGAACCTTTCTTAAGGAGAACAAACCTCAGTGGAGTAAATGCTGGTTTTCTTGAAATGGAGCAGGTCAGTGACAGCCTAGTGAAGGGATGCTGGACGAGAGCTGAGCTGGATTGAGGCAGACATGCAGGGAGACAGATGTTCTCTCATAATCCAAGCTTGTGTAGAAGGATGAAGTGATGATGTGGATGACTTGCTTAGGGACAGCTGGGGGAGAAACAACCCTGGGTGTGAATCTTGTCAAAATATCTATTGATAGGGAGAGGGAAGGCTGTAGAGAGGGATATTTATGAGAGAAAATTCAATATAAAATTTCTCTTATTCAGAAGCCCAAGCAAGCATGGAGGATGGATTCACCACCAGATGCAATGGAGTATTATGTAAAAGGAAGACAGAATACGTTAGAACTGCCACCGCTGTGTGTAAACTTTAGAATTTGATTTGTCTGTTGATAACATAAAAGTACATCTATAAGCCCAGCAGGAGGGACACTCCATCACATTTCAGGAGGATAAGTTGCTACAGTACATTTGGGGCACAACAAGTTAATGCAGTGAACTCTCTATATTCCCTTCCAAATCTCTCCATAATAAAATACTAACTAATTCACAATTGATTCTTGAAATACGGTTTAGGGTTATTATATGGGCTTATTTTACTGTGGGGCTAATTTGAAATAGAAAAATACAGCCTACTGTCACAGTGCAGTACCCAAAACAAGGATATAATAAATATCCTGAGGCAACACTGCTGCTTGCTTCATCTCATCCCAACATTGGTCCGTCAAACTACAAATGTATAGAAAAGGACTTTTATTCAAAGAATCCTCTGAACATTGGTATTCAGATTAAATGTATCAATCACTTGGGTGAGGTTTGGCAATATACCATTAGGTGGCAGTACAGATCAACTGCCATTTACTGCTCACTATCACTGCATTGCACCCAATTAACTGATATGACACAGCCAACTATCCTAAATCATAATCTCTCAGTGGCATGGCCATTACACACATTATTCCCACCACTCCCTGTGTGTCAAATAAAGTTACTGTTCAGCTCAGGCTTTCATATTTAGTTTGTTTTCTCTGTTTTTACTTACTTACTTTTTTTTTTTTTTTTACTAAAGCAAACAGTTTTGAACATCGCCTCAGCATGTTCCCACTAAATTTAACGATTCCAATTTAGTTGCTCTTTCTAACCGTGACGGGAAGAGAGAAGTAGTTAGTTTCCTCCCTAGACCTGTATTCACATGTGGCCAGTTGAGCTGCACTCTCGCAATTGCAGTGGACATTTCTGTGGTGCTGGATTTGGACAATGAAATCACTTAATCCTAACAGCAGCAGTTGCCACAGCAGTGGCAGCAGCAAGGCACTGTGGGTGTCCAGAAGACTTGTATCTGGCTGGCTAGTATGAACACAGTTGATTGGCTCCATAATTAGTTCAGCATATTACCTCCGTAGGTATTTACGTGATCATTATGGCCACTGCGCAGATTGAGGACATTTTCATGTAAACCGTAAAAAGGCTTCTTTTCAGTTCGACCAGAAAGAAGTGCTGAAAGAGAAAGTGGACCATTGCCAGATTCAGAGACTTGAAGTCACAGCCCCTTCCATCTGTGTTTGGCACCTTTACAAGTTTTCATCAGTGTGCCAGAGAACGTCTGTGCACCCAACTGATGTTGTATTTGACATTTAAGCAGTGCTACAGCACAAACTTAGATTCATACTACAGGCTAATAGTTAGGCTGCTGATTTGTATTTAGCAGGATCTCTCATTTCTTGAAAGTTCTGCAATTATTATGTCAGTAGAATCATTTCCACGGTGTTCGTTATTTGTATTTATTAATTTTCCTATGGGCTGTTTTTTTTGTCTGTACCACTTATTTCATTAGTCACACTGTTACGGTTAATAGACTGGGTGCCTCAGTGAGACTGTAGTGGCAGTAAGAGGGAGGGAGTTCTTCTATTGAAGTTGAACCATCCATCTCTTCCTGAAACGTCTGAAGCATCTGCACTGACAGGAGCAAAACAATTGACAGGAAGGAAGTGGCAAATAATTCAGCTCAGAAACAAAGATCACTGAAAGGGTCTTAAACTTAAACTGATGTTACTTGGTTATAGAGTATGTTTATTTGTTTTTGTAATTGTAAAATAGGAGACGTAGGAGCATTTTCTTCCTATACATTAATATTGTGTCTCTTGGTAAAGGGAAAATGTGATATGAGAAAATAAAAAAGCTTTATGTGTTGTCAGTTCTTAAAGCATTTCTACCCTTCGCTGTGGGGGTGTGACATTCTTAGTTTACTGCTATTTGTCTCTTGTGTCTGTGAAGCAGACACGGAGTCGCTTTGGTGGAGCTCACACAACCACGCACAAACTGCTACAAAGTGTTTTGCAAGCAAAAAAAAAACGTACTAATGTATAAAACCTGAAAAGACAAAATACCCCAGTGTGAAGTGACAAACGGGGTTAAATAAGGACAGATACTTCACTGGTGAACCAGATAAAATAGCTTTTTTAAGAAAGGATTTAAAAGATGACTTTGAATTTGTCAGCCCAGCTCCCTCAGCATGTTGCTCTAACACCTGGGCTCTCACAAAACAAAGGCTGGTCAACTCAGATTTGAGCTCAGATTTCTGCGCATCCTGGAAGAGCTAAGGCTGTGCCAAGGGCAGCTCACATGGGGGTTTAAATAACAGTGTTTCCTGCCAGCGTCTGCAACCTCATGTCTCCTTTAGGCATGAAGACGAGGCCTTTGTACTCCCCCTCGACGGTAGCATCAGATTCTCTTCTGACTTCCAAATATTTGATGTGTTTTCCCTGTCCGTCAAATTGAGAGTGTTGTTTTACTGCAGATTCCATGATGAAATATGTAGAAATTACACTTCAAAAATATTTTTCTCTGTTTTAACTTCCACTGTTTCCATTTGTGGCAGCATAATGGGTCGCAGGATGTGTCAATATAAAACTGATTAGGCTTATTTATTTTACTTTTACCCACTTTTAACACTGTACTGCAGCAGAAAACTTAATTGGCTGCATTATTATGATGAAACTCTGAGGTTGTGTAACACCATGGGAGGACAATTATTGTTTAAAGGACAATGACAAAACATATTTCTCCCCAGGCTCTCACCACTGGCAGTATCCCAGGTTTCATTGATGTGGTAATAAACCTAAATTCTCCTGCATTGCTGGAAGACAACCTCATTTGGCAGGCCAAAACTGCAGGGAAAAGGATAGTTTTCTATGGAGATGACACCTGGGTCCGCCTCTTTCCCAAACACTTCATGGAGTATGATGGCACAACCTCCTTCTTTGTGTCCGACTACACCGAGGTATGAATCACTCGGCCACTGTTTAGCTGCATGAAGCACACACACAAGAGTGGTGCATTTTTTAAGCTTATATCAAACAAGGATCAAAGTGTGTTTTCATAAATTCAAGGAAAAGACAAATAAAAAAACAGAGTGATAATGACGTGCTGCAGAAACCTCTGGAGCTTATATGAAAACCACGCTAAGAGGAATATACAGTGTACTTGTTCAAATAATAGACACTCAGAATTCACCAATTCATCAAGTCTAATTATTAGAATATGTGATTTGGACATAAATGATATTGTAGAAGGTCAAAGCATGAGAAGTTTGCTCAAAGTTTTCTAGTATTACCTCCTAAAAACTCTTGTGGCACTCTTGTGTTTGGTTTATGATTATAATTAATCATTTTCTTCCTATTAGCACAGCACATCATTTCATGCAAGAAAATAATCAATGCAGAGTTTTCTCGCATGTTCATAGACTGATGATGCTGCTCATTAAATCATAATCATATTGCAGATTAATTGGATTATGTTAAAGTCTATTCTCTGTGTAAACACGTATGTCTTTAAATGAGACTGTCCATGTACTATCTGTGAAGCCAAGGTATCTGCAATTAGGAGATGGAGGCGACCGATCAACCAGACAGGCAATGAAGTGAGAGCAGACTAAAATTGCTCATCAATTAATTCTGTGTGCTGCTGCTACAAATGCCCAATGGGACTGAGTGCAGTCTGCTCTTGTTTATACGAGCATATTTCTGCTCCTGTTTTTTTTCCCCCCAGCCCCTCACCTGAAAATGTTGGGTGGGGTTGTTATATCTGTCAGAAAATGTGTTTTCTCCAGTAAAAATCAGACATTGTTTGGAGCCTCTTTCAGCTCACTTTCAGTATCAATGGATTCTTGAGGTATCTCAGGTTTTAAAAACATCTTTTGCATCTAGGTTGATAACAATGTCACCCGTCATTTGGACAGCACCCTTAAGAGAGATGACTGGGACATCATGATCCTTCACTACTTGGGCTTGGACCACATTGGTCACATCAGTGGACCGTACAGTTCTCTCATCCAGCCCAAACTGATGGAGATGGACGACATCCTGAAGAAGATTCACAGTGCCCTAATTTCAAAGGTAATGTCATCAAGGTTTTTTGGCATTTTTTAACATTTCATTGTTGCATTTGTTTAAAAAAAAAAAAGAAAGAAAGAAAATCATCAGTTCTGCACTTCTTATAAAGCATCAAAAATCCACTTAACGTTATATTTCTATATCAATGTCAGATAAAAGAGACTGGGCATTGGACAAACGGTTCACCTGAAGCACTTTAAATTTTAATGTACCTTTGTATCTGCTGGTTGTGCACATCATGTAGATCAATGTAGATATATAATGATTCTATTAAGTCAGTGGTATGAAAAAACAAGCAATTGGTTGACAATTCTTCTTCCATCATTAGATGCAGAGCTGTACTGATTTAAACCATTAAAATGTCAGATGTACAGCATGCTTTGTTTGTGGCATTTAATTTGATTGACTGAAATGAATCGTATGAAACACAACCGGCAGTTTAAAAAAATAATTAAAAAAGGATGGCATTCCTTTTCAGGATTGTGCTCAGTGCAACAAAATAAAATGTAGTAGATGCATAAATTTCACAGTCACTGGCAATTATTGTTCCCTGTAAATACATGGAGGGTGAAGCCCTGAGGTAATAGTGTAGTCCAATAAAAAGAAAAAGAAAAACACATATACAAATGTAATAGAATGTAAATGCACTGAAATGCAGTTTTTCCCCCCTTAAATAAACCTACATCAAAAACAGCAGTTAAATGGAAATCCTGAGGATTACAGCTTCCACCCATCAGTTATTTACTCACTCTATTTAGATAGTGACTTGGCTTCTAGTTTTCAAATCAAGTTAATGAGCCTCATTTGCTCTGTGCAGCCTTGCTGCTACTGCTGCTGCCTGATTTGATTTTCTGCTTGTTTCCATTAACTTAATTTCAACATTTCACATTCGATTTCCAGTAGTAATTCTATCATTTAAAAAGGTTTCAAGGGCTATAATTAAAACAGTAGGTGTCATTGTGTGGTAAATCTGTCATTCAACCGTGTAGCTTGTATTCAGATTGTCAAGTCATGTCCAACTACAATATTCCTCCTCTTTTTTTATCCTTTGGCTTCATTAAAAAGCCTCCGAGACCAGAAGCTAAGTTCACATATCCTTGTTAGGTTTTCCACCTTTTGCATAAGACACAGTGGTGGGCATTTCTGGAAATTCAACATTTAACCGCATGCCCAAAGTTGTTTATTCTGTTTAATTGAATTCTGACTCCACGGGCTTCTGTTGACAGTCGTATGTTTTTGGTAATGACAGTCTCATATTTGCTCCTAGTGACCCCATGAAATGCTGTTGTGGAGGAGGATGTGAATGAAATGTTTGAAAGTGTGGCTTAAGTCATATCAGTGAAAGCTGTGGCTGTTTCTTTAGCAGCAGTGTGACCTAAATATAGACACGACACAGTGAGGTCTCGCAGGATATCGCAGAAGCTTCTGCAAAAACAACAGTTTTTTTTCTATGATCAGCAGGTGCTCTTAACATGGTGGTGGGGGTGTAAAATATCGCAAAATATCAGGGCTTTTACTCCACATAGGCAGCTATTGTTTGCTGCATCCTTATGTACAAAAGCGAATGATGGTCACTTCCTCAAAGGAGGAAAGCAGGCCAGCGTTTAAGTATCAGTCCTCACAGCTCTCTTTGTAATGTGATGTGAGCAGCATATCTTAGTGAGCTCATATTAGGGGCAGAGATATGCTCCACCTGCCCACTCTCCATTAAAATACGATTGGAAAGCAGGATATCCTGTTAAAGATCTAAAGATTTTCACCAGACCTTTGTGCTAATGGAGAGGACATGGCCTCAATCTTCTCTTTCAGTATTTCAGAATTTAAGGTTGTTTGAAGTGCAAAATATCTCAGACCTGACCTGCAGAGCAAGCATGTAATCTGAGCCACAAATTACATAAGGGAGATAAATGAAATGGAGATTCACCGTTGCATGTTAACAATCTCTGGTCCTTTTCTCTTTTCTGAATCTTTATTTAAATATTCTGCTCTGGCTGCAGACTTCAATTTTGTCCTTTTAATGTGCAATATACCACAGGGATGTAGCACTACAGTCATTTAGCATCTATCCAGGTTTTTAATGTTTTTTATGAATTATAAAGATTTTTAGCACTGTGCATTTCATGCACATTCATTTGTGATTTGTATACAAGCCTCTTCAAAAGCAGGATGTTTGCGTCATCATTTGTGTTTACTAATAATCTGCATGAAAACTAAAAACAGCTGAAAAAATGCAATACTTAACACCTCACTAATTAACTCATGCATGTTGCACTATTTCTACTTTTGTTGTTGGTCTCTATTTTACAACATCCATAATGTGTCTTTTTAACCCCTTCTACCACCATTTGATTCAACATGGCACCTTGTGTGCTGCTTTAAAAACAAGGTTTCTCATGAATTAAAAAAAGTGTCCCACAAGGGAGCTGCTGTGTGCTTTGATCTGGAACCACAGGAGTTCACTCAGACTTATCTTTAACAGAGAAGAGGCTCGCTCAGCGAGGAGCAATATGGTGTTTAGTACCAGTCCCTTGAGTCCAGTGTCATTTACAACAAAGCGTTCAAGTCTTAGATATAGGCTTTATCTGTTGCTTCTCTTGTGCAGGTTAAGTAACAAAGACAATGGGTCAACTGAGCACAAAGGCATAGTCTATCTCCAACCTGATGTGTCTGCTCAGTGCAGGGCTGGGCAGTAATTAGATAACAATATATAACATGTTATACATTTCTTCAAACAGAAGCTCTCTCTCTCACCTGTTCAGAAATCATTGTGTTTTCTTTCTTTAAGGTTGTCGGCTAATCTCTACTTGAAGTTCAGTCTTAAATAATAAATGAAGATCCTTCTCTTTTTCCTAAGAACCAACAATGGAACCAGCAAGTCTTTTGAAAGTTATGCAACAAACGGCAGGAGGTGGCTTTTGTTTTGATAAGACAGCTGCACACATGTTTTTAAATCAGCCCCTTTAGCTGTGACTCATCAGGCTTCCCATCATGGCCATTCATAGCCAATGGAAGGTTCTTGAGAGTCATGTTGAAAGGGAATCACTTAGCGAAGATTTCAAACTTGATCAAAGTCTGTCATTCTCAACCAATGCACCATCCTCTGTGTTTGTTATGCTGTCAGCACTGTGTGTGTCTATGTGTGTATTTTACGCAGGAGATGGAATGAAACTGTGCCAGGAAATGATTGTTATTACTTCCCTTTTAAAAGTAATAATTTAATACCTCCCTTTGTTGCGATCATTTTAAACAGTCGCTTTGTTCCGCCATATTGGGTGCTTTTTATTTTCAATTTTGACTCAGGAGTCGTTTAATTTAGCTTAGTTTATTGTATTTACTTGTACCAGGGACAGAGGACAAATACATTAATCCCAGCAAAAGAAACTCCACCCTGCACCAGATGTAGCTCCAGATGTAGAGTAAGATGCCAGAAATGTAATAAACATGTATCCAGAGCAATAAAAACAGGTACAAAGTGTCACAAATAATGCTGATAGGACTGATTATTCAAAATTCATTTTTTTCAATTCTCAAAAGAAAGTATGGAAATCTGCACCGGTTTTCAGATTAACTGGAAGATTATTCCATCCTTAAATGTCTCAAAAATAGTAAGTTAATTTAGGGATGCTACAATCCTCTCAGAAGCAGACCTTGAAGCTCTTTTCAGAGCCGAACAAAGCTTTTCAGAGGTGGAAGTGTAGCATTGTGAATTATTTTATCAATATTCAATATCAATATCAATATTGCTAATTTCAGACACATAACAGCGATTTTGAATCATGTATTAAGTACTTCGGAGTGATTGAAGTGATTGAATTATAGCACCCACCACCCCAAGATTTGCCTTGTTGAATTCAAGGAAGTTATCATTTTATTTCATTTGTTGCCAGCATCTTAAACCCATAAAAGTTTCATCCTCTCATATCAGCACATGCGGTGATAGTGCCTTTACTCTGTCTTTCGCTCCCTCAGGAAACAGAGGAATCTCTGCCCTACCTCCTGGTGCTGAGTAGTGACCACGGCATGTCGGAGACTGGCAGCCATGGAGGCTCCTCAGAACCAGAGGTCAACACACCGCTGGTGCTCATTAGTCCAGCCTTCAAAAGAAAAGGTAAACTGTCTAGTGTTGACACTGAAAGAGGAGACATGCCTTCAAATCACAGACATTTTTGTTAGGCTGTGATCTCAATCAGCATCTTTTACATATACTATACATCTGCAACCTGTAAGCATACTGAGGCACCTCTACAATTGCAATTAAACGAGTATGTTTGCCTGTTAAGTTATGTTTTTGACTCTCTTCATGGATCGAATGTTTTTGAACATTCAAACAGCCTGACACATCACCTAAGTCTGTCACAATGTTCACACAAAGACTTCATGATCATTTTGTGCTTCCATTTATATTTTCTGAGAAGCTAAAAACAGCCAGAACCAGTGATGCATGTCTCGTTCACCAAGGCAACACAGTTTAGTGAATAAACAAAATAACTTAGAAATTAACTCTTGAGAACCAGTCGCAAAGCAGAGCCATTTTGAATAAATGTCAAACGGTGTTTTTTTGTTCGTGCTTAAAAATGACATTTATTTTTACTGGCATTTCTGCAATACTTAATATTATTTTCAACTGGGAACCAGCCATTTTGTGCTTGTGTCACTTACATGTTAGATACTTTAAATGAGACCAAATAAATGCATTTATACAGAGCTACCAGGATATCTGATTGTTTACATCATGGTTGTGCATAGGGATTTTGCTAATATGATAGCCTGTCTGCTTCTAAGTAACTCATCCCAGTGTGGTCTAATGGAGGAGAGTGCTACAGTACACCAGACTGTAGCGAGTGCTACATTGATATTGGCTTCAACATTCAGTCTATGTCTGTGTTTGATCTTTAATGTTGTGAATCACTAAACGCAGACTTAAATGAGGTCCGGCTAAGTTTAGCTGTTTGTTGTTTAGCTGGACTTTTTTGTGGAGAGCAAAGCATCCATTTCATGTGGATTGCTGCCTTGGTCGCGTCCCTCCGCCTTCGGGTGGGAGGTAGGTCTCTCACTGTTGTTTCGGCTTACGGGCCAAACAGCAGTGCAGAGTACCCGGCCTTTTTGGAGTGTCTGGAAGGAGTACTGGAAAGTGCTCCAACCGGGGCCTCCGTAGTTCTGTTGGGAGACTTCAATGCCCACGTGGGCAATGACAGTGTGACCTGGAGAGGCGTGATTGGGAGGAATGGCCTCCCCGATCTGAACCCGAGTGGTGTTTTGTTACTGGACTTCTGTGCTAGTCACAGTTTGTCCATAACAAACAACATGTACAGGCATAAGGGTGTCCATCAGTGCACGTGGCACCAGGACACCCTGGCAAACCATCCGGCGCCTCAGGAGGGGGAAGCAGTACTCCGCCAACACTGTTTACAGTGGAGGTGGGGAGCTGTTGACCTCGACTGGGGATATTGTCGGGCGGTGGAAGGAATACTTCGAGGATCTCCTCAATCCCACTGACACATCTTCCCTAGAGGAAGCAGAGGCTGGGGACTCAGAGGTCGACTCATTCATTACCCAAGCTGAAGTCACTGAGGTAGTTAGGAAGCTGCCCAGTGGCAAGGCACCGGGAGTGGATGAGATCCGACCTGAGCACCTAAAGTCTCTGGATGCTGTAGGGCTGTCCTGGTTGACACGTCTCTGCAGCATTGCGTGGCAGTTGGGGACAGTGCCTCTGGACTGGCAGACCGGGGTGGTGGTCCCTCTTTTTAAAAAGGGGGACCGGAGGGTGTGTTCCAACTATCAAGGGATCACACTCCTCAGCCTCCCGGGTAAAGTCTATTCCAGGGTACTGGAGAGGAGAGTTTGGCCGATAGTCGAACCTCGGATTCAAGAGGAACAATGTGGTTTTCATCCAGGCCGTGGAACACTGGACCAGCTCTATACCCTTTGCAGGGTGCTCGAGGATTCATGGGAGTTTGCTCAACCAGTCCACATGTGTTTTATGGACTTGGATAAGGCTTTCGACCGTGTCCCTCGTGGCATTCTGTGGGGGGTGAGTATGGGAACGGGGGCCTTTGTTAAGGGCCGCACGGTCCCTGTACGACCAGAGCAGGAGCTTGGTTCGCCTTGCTGGCAGTAAGTCAGACTTGTTCCCAGTGCATGTTGGACTCCGACAGGGCTGCCCTTTGTCACCGGTTCTGTTCATTATTTTTATGGACAGAATTTCTAGGCACAGCCAGGGGCCGGAGGGGGTCCGGTTCGGGAGCAGCTGGATTTTATCTCTGCTCTTTGCAGATGATGTGTTATTGATGGCTCCTTCGAATCAAGAACTCCAGTATGCGCTGGGGCAGTTTGCAGCCGAGTGCGAAGCAGCTTGGATGAGAATCAGCACCTCGAAGTCCGAGGCCATGGTTCTCGACCGGAAAAAGGTGGCTTGTTTCCTCCGGGTCAGTAGAGATCCTGCCTCAGGTGGAGGAGTTTAAGTATCTTGGGGTCTTGTTCACGAGTGAGGGAAGGATGGAGGGTGAGATTGACAGGCGGATCGGGGCAGCGGCCGCAGTGATGTGGTCGTTGTACCGGTCTGTTGTGGTGAAGAATGAGCTGAGCCGGAAGGCAAAGCTCTCGATTTACCGGTCAATCTACGTTCTTACCCTCACCTACCCTCTGGGCGTCCCTTCTCAGACTGCTGCTCCCGCGACCCGGCCCCGGATAAGCGGTAGAA
This sequence comes from Microchirus variegatus, assembly GCF_963457635.1. Lineage (NCBI taxonomy): Eukaryota > Metazoa > Chordata > Actinopteri > Pleuronectiformes > Soleidae > Microchirus > Microchirus variegatus. Next base: position 17,679,563 of record NC_139807.1, read on the forward strand.
GATGGATGGATTGATAAATAAATGACAATCATTCGTCTTTATTTACATTTATTCTTTCATATATTCATATAGAATCTAGCATATTACAATTGTACATCGAATTTGTGAGTAAATTATTTTCATTCATGTTCACACTTCATTTTGCATTAATTTTATCGCCATCACCTTGAGGGATCAAATAGCAGCTCCTTTGCAGAATGTTATTTTCCAGTGACAAATGTGAATGTGTGACTGTGATAATTGCTTTTCTCAGCTTTGTCTATTTTCAAACCCTTTTCTTGCATAGATTTTGTTATTTATAGATCATTCATGTTAATTTATCATTTGCAGTTCAGTTGCCTTGTTGCTACAGAACTCAGAGTTTCGCTTGCACTCTGTATCTCCTGTGGAGCCAACAGCTTGAATGACTTGTCTACCACTAGATTATTCTTTTTCCTATCGAATTCTACAGAAGGGAGAGGAAATTAAATGTTTTAATATTGTGTTCTCCTCCAACCAAATACATCAGTGCAACAATGATAAATCAGTGAAGAGGAAAAGAACATGTGTCACTGGGTGGGATGAGTTCAGACGTGAGTGAACAGCGAAAGTGTTGATGTGTTGGAAGGAGGTAAATTGTGTAAGCGTGAGGATCAGAGCAGTATGGAGGAGATCAATAACGACCAAAATGGTCTCAGGAAAGTTGGTGAACCGATCTCAGAGGCATGCTGACTGAAAGCTCACTGATGGGGAGTGAAGGCTGGTCTCTGTGGTCTGATCTCACAGAAGAGCTACTGTCACACAGATATTATCTGAAAACCTTAACAGAGGTTATTATAGAAACTGTCAGGTGTCCTGTCAGAACACACTGTGTATGACAGCCTGCTGATTCATAGCCACAGACGTGTCAGAGTTCCATTTGAGCGTTTCAGCATCAGAACTTGACCACTGGGCAATGGTCTTATACTGTAATTTGCCTTAATATCACATTAGACAGCCAGGTGCATGTGCAAGGTTTTCTGGGAGAAGAGATAGCAGCAGGATGCTCTATGGGACGAAGGCAACCCAGTGGAGGTGTTCAGTTGCACTGTAAAGATTTCTACTGGAAACCTCAGCTCCGGACATTCATGTGTTTATTATTTTTGACATATATCACCTGGTTAAAAATGATTGCAGAAAGGCAGGCTGTTGCCTCTTTCAGTAGGGTAATGCTTACTGCTGCACACTGCAAACATTGTTCAGGAATGCTGTAAGAAACATGAGAGAGGGAGTTCACTGTGACTACCACCAGTTCCCCAGATCACAATCAGATTGTGCATTTGTGGAATGTGCTCGAGTTGATCAGAGCTGTTTTGTCTACCTGGAGAATCTACAGAATATTAAGTACATGATTTCATAGCTGTGGCTGACTGGTGTATATGAGGTACTTGAGTTCATTACCAACTCCGCACTTGAGCTTTAATTTTAAAGCTGAATGCATCTGTCAGCAGGGCTGGACTGGGACCAAAAATGGCCCTGGCTTTTTTGGCCATGGTGGCCCACCATGATTATTTATATGATATGAGGAGGCACATGACATACCAAAGGATATGTGCACATTGTATTGTTTCAAAAATTAAAATACACTTTTTTACACTTTATTTTAATTTTTGAAACAATACAATGTGCACATAGTAGCCTACATGGAAGAGAGTTAAACCATGTTTAAAAAAAAAATGTAAATGCTCTTTCACTACTCACAGAGACTTTCATCTTGGGAGAGATGGCCTCAGTGCCACAATTTCCATCTTGAAGTGAAAGTGGTTGTCAAAGAAACACTGCTAGAGATGTGTTTTCAGTGTTGATGAACACTGAAATATACTTTTAGAATTAATTAATCTGTCAATTATTTTCTCGATTAATCAAATATCTTGTCCATTAAATATAGTTAAAATGTTGATCGGTGTTTATCAAACCTGGAACCTACTTTTAATGATTTTTTTGGTCAAATGGAGCAAAGAAACCAGACAATATTCACATTTAAGAAGCTAAAAAAAATCACAAAGCTTGTATTAATTGTTAAAAAAAACTGGTTACCTAAATGTTTCACGAATATTACATAATAACAAAAAAAATCATAAAAAATGAATTATAATATATAGTGCTGGGCACTATACAGCATTAACGTATGGCGCGTTGCCATGGCAACTGACTGAAAAAGACGCATGTGATGTCATGTTTATGTAACTCCGGATCGTTAAAATTAGTCTCTAAAGTAACGCTAAACTTTAAAAACAGAGGCACACATACACAGGTCCGCTGGTTATTTGTAGCGCTGCTCTTTTCCTTTAATAAACAGACCGCTCCAGTTCCACTGTAGGTGCGCTAAACGACACTCAAGGAGCTAACGGAGCTAACGGAGCTAACTGGTAAACGGTGCCTGGACTCCTGTGCCGTAATACGGAAAACTAATTTTATCAATCGGGAGAAACGTAAATAGTGTTGCCATTTAGTCTATTGCTATTACTGTATCTTCCATTATTTCAGTCAAAACAATGAAACATTAACAAGAATATATAGAAAGTGATAACTTCCCAGCCTCAAACCCACAGCAACAGCAGTGGTAACCACATCAGAAACTGATGCAACAGTGCTTTGATGCATTGATAGACACATTTTCAGCCCACACATGCAAGAGAGATATTAATAAACTGCACATACACATTTCTTTGTTTGCCAAGCACAGCCTTACAGCCCATCATAACAAATGTTCAAGTAGCCACTAAGCTTGTCACAAAGTATCAGCTGAGACAACATGTCCGTCTGTACGCAGTAATTCAAACGCGGCAGCAACATAAGACATTTAGCTTCATATGCTGTAATGCTGCATTTGTCTCATCTATGAATAAGCATTCAGTTCGTGTGACCTTCCAGTGAGCTATGACACATCTGTTGTGTAACCCTCCCATTGTCCAAATACCCAAATAGCACAGTACACACCAAGAGCTTTGGTTGGAACATCCTAAAATGTGGCCATTGCTCTCTTCAGCCGATCATTTCTTCATCGCTTCTTTGTTTGGGATGAAAATCACTGCAATAATAATGAGAGTTTGACTAAAGTTTTTTAGATTTCCCAATGGGTCTGACGGAAATCCTCTCAATCCACTGCGTAATTGCTGTGAATAAAACAATAACCTAAACTTTTTTAGAGTCTCTTCACAGATTAGACTGGCAGATTGATGGCAGTATATTAAATAGCTGAGGGATATTACTGCTGTGCCCCTTTAATTTAAAATGGATAATACGCAACCTTATTTTATTTTGTCCAATTTCCAAATTAGCTCATTGCTGGGGAGTTTCTTTCATGCAGTCTTGTCTGCAGCTACCGCTTCTCCCTACACATGAGAGCCATGTTGTTATTATATTTGAGTACATCATGTGTATGTGTATGTGTATGTGTACAGTCATTATAGTGCTTAAGTGCAGTTGATGCAATTTAATTTTGTTTTTTTGTGTGTGTTTTATCTCTCCATAGTTGTTTTAATTGACATTAATACCAAAATATTTATGAGGCTTATTTGTGATATTTTTGTGTTCACATTCAGGCTTTCTACATTAGAATTTAAAACAGATATTGCCCTAAACACCAGATACGATGTCTCTAATGTCTACTCTGCCTCAATAAATAAAAGAGGAGTCCATTGTGGAGAATGGTTGCTACAATTCCTCCACACTCCCCCCTTTTTTGTGACCGCAGTTTGACTGTCCTGAGGGGAAAATGACAGCAGAGACAATGAGATGCTGCAGCTGCTGTGATTCGAGTGATGTGCCCAACTACAATATGTTCTACATACAATGAATACACTGACTTACAAAACACAAAAAGGCATGGGATGTTTTACTGTTAATGGTGTGACTTAAGAAGAATAACCTCTAATTTATCTGGAGTGTTGTGAAAATCTTTATGCCTCTTTTATTGTAAACAATGTTTTATTTGTTCGTACATCTTTCTGAATGATAAGATAAAGTCTTCAGAGCCCACTGTAAAAATTTAAAATGAGCCATTTCCTCAAATCCATCACGTTAATAGTTTTTGTCTGTGAATTGCTTAAGAGGATGAAGGAATGTCATCTGGCTTTTGCTCTTGTAAATAAATATTCGTTTTTATACCTGCTAATACTGACTGGAGGTGTACAATTGTAATTCAACATTTGGTCAGTTTTAAAAAGCTTTTCCATTTTCTGTGTCACTGCAGGTTTCTGAAGACAAAGGACACACAAAGCAGTGCATTTTTGAAACAGATGTAGATCCTAACATTTGTTAGGTTTAGTTTTGCTGTGTTGTTCTCATCCCAAGAAAGGACAATGCCAACACTCTTAATTCTGTGTCATTAAAAGGACAGCATTTATATAATGCAAACATTGCAGTTCTTGTTGTTTCTCACGTGTGTTTTTTTTTTTCTTCTCATGTCATGACAGAGGGAATGGAGGAGCCTGGAGTCGTCGAGCAGGTTGACCTGACCCCAACCTTAGCGCTGGGTCTCGGGCTACCCATTCCTCAAAACAGTGTAGGCCACGTCATCCCAGGTGTTTTTGAAGAAACCTCACTCCGAGACCGGCTGCGTTTTCTGCATCTCAATGGCCACCAGCTCAGCTGCCTCCTCAAAGACAGCACGCCTAACTATGAGAAAGGTGGGTTACGCATTTGCTGTGTGCTACCTCTGCATTTGGGAAAAGCAAAGAAAACCGGGACCTTTTCTGACAGGGAGTCTCGTTATTTTTTGCTATTTAGTGGTAATAGTACCAGTGCCTATGTGTGTTTTTTCCCATGTGCACAACAATGTGTCCAATGGAGATAGTATGAAAAGACTGCAATCTATTCCTCACAAGTACTCACAAGTATAAACTGTTTAAAGGGGACATATTATGCAAAAATCAACGTTTTAATCATTTAAATCCTTATATTTGGGACTCTGGAGTCGGCAGTGTGAAAAAGATGACTCACTCATGTTTTGGTGGTACTCCTCAGTCTAAGTACGGGAGATAAAACACGTGATATTGACTTCTGCACTCAATTGGACGTCACAATGCGCTAAATTCCTGGAATTTTTGTCTCGCGGAGCTCCGCTTTGTCCCTAAAACACACTGAAAACCGGTCCGCGATCAGAGGATTTATCTGTCCAGTGGATACAAGTTATATATGACGGCAATGTGCCTGCTAGAGCCTGCAAATGATCATTTTTCCAAATGCTAACTGCTGTTAGCTCCCAGTAGCCTCTGTGGCTGATGTCATTTCCTGTCCCTTAAGTTTCGTTTTACTTCAACTTTAGGTATGTGAAAGTACACAAGTTTTGTAATTCCAAACATAATGGAAGATGGAGACTTACATACCATTGTGTTGTGCTAACATTACCCATAAAGACAATATAGATAAGTGTTAACAGCAGACATAAAACTAGTGTAGTGTCATTAAATTTGCATATGCATGAAGGAGAATATGAATAAAACAATATATGTATATATATATATTGAATGTTTCAGTCTAAGAAAGTTTCAGATTTGCGCTAAATAAAAGTCCATCTCCACATTAATCACAGCATGTTGTCGACTGCATCAAAGCAGCCGCTCGGAGTGTTTAACCTGAAGCCCACTGATTAGAAAAATGATCATAAAATCTTACAACCTCAAAGCGCTGCTGTCATGTACTTAAACAAGCAATCTCACATGAACATGGTTTTTTTATGTTAGTGTTCAGGTAATCCTCCAGCTACTTTACATCTATTCTGTCCGGGTGGCACAGATGAATTACACATGCACTGACAAGTGGGGAATAAAAAGCTGCCATAAACACAGACAAATGCAGCAAAATGGCTCCCATCACATGGGGACTTAAGTGACAGCAATTTCATAGACGGATTTCTTGTTGAAGCCCCGCGATAAATACCCATACATCTGTAATAACTCCACACAAGAGACTCGCTAATAGTCCGTGATTTGCTCTGGGACATTAATGCTGCCCACTCTTTGTGCAAAATAAATGCATGCATATATCCTCGCAGAGCTGTGCTCCCTACATTTATTATGTGGGGGTCATACTGTTTGTCATTGTTATCCATCTTGCAGCATCTTCCCACGCCTCTCATTTTCCTCCCTCGCCGTCTGCCTCTCCGTTGCTGTCCTTCATATTTCAATATATGATACACCAGCAGCAGCAATCACCATTGCTAATGTTTGATCTGTCAGAAGCGATTAATCATATTGTTTTAAATGAAGCACAGGGATGGAAGCATGAGAGAAAACCCTTCGATAGGTGCTTTGTTTGTAAATTTCTTGGACATGTGGCCTTTGACTTGAGGTTTTATTAACTTCCCAACTCACAAGCCATGTTTTACACCAGAGGTAGTAATTTGTTATTGTGTCAGTTACACCATGGAATAATTTTTTACGTTTGCAATCATAACCAAATCAGTAACTAGTGGTTCTGTTTGCTTTCATACCTGCAACCATTCCACCTAATGGGATAATGGCAGCAAGGACAAATCAGATGACCAGAAAATGAAAAACTGATATTCATTGACCTTGATCTGAAAGAAGTGGTGTCAACATTAATGGCACTTAAGATAATCTTGCCTTGCACTTGTTTTTCCACATCGTGTTAATAAACAAGAGTTGAAAGAGATGGAAATGTATACAAACAACCAAATTCACTGAAAGCAGTTTCTACTCGCCACAACTGTCCAGAGTGAAATATTTCATCACTTAAAAAAGAGGTTCCAGAAGATTAAATGTTTAAATTATAGCCCACACACATCCATACATTGTACTAGCATTGAATACAGTGTACACTGATCACAATAACTGTATCTTGTGTCTGATGTGTTGAAATTTAGGAATTATGTAGGAATTCTAGAAAAACAAAGTACTAACACTAACGTGTTTGAGGTGAACAGCAAATAAGTCATTTGAAAGCAAACTTAATTGGAAACACAACCTTCTTTCACATAAAAATAAAACTTTACCACTGTGGCAACGCATTTTTCTCTCTATTTTGGTCCCTGGTTTCCATAGTGATGATATGAAATGGAAATAATTTCAGCAGACCTTCATTTGGAAGTGTTGATTTTTAAAAAAGATAAATCAGTCTACTTGAGCTATAATGGAGCTGTAATGCAGTATAATGTAATAGTCGTCGCTGCCTGGAAATTATTGTAAATAGCAAACTTGTTAAATGTTAATGGGTGTGAAAGAAGTCGATGATATGCAAGGCAAATGGAAAACAAACAACCAAACAAAAACAGTCGATCAAAGATTTAAAATACCCACAGTCAGTCACAACTTCAGTGTGATGTGCTATTTGGATTTTATATTATTCCGTCCTTGCTGTGTAATCTTGTTTATTATTTTTCCACACACTTGTCTTTGCACAAAAGTTAGAATAATCTGCAAAACATATAGGTACATTTGTTTGAAGGTTAACTGTGGTGATAAGTTTTCTCCTTCCATATTGCTCTGCCTGTCTCCCTTGTTTCAATCTTCATATTGTGTGATTTTTGTTTTTTCGGTGCCTCTAACCTCAGGCATCTCGAAGTGCCATTAACCAGTCCCTCTACCCTCAGACAGATGAAACATGGCCAGGGCCATCGATATTGCATGATTCATGCCTGTGGCTTAAGGTTCTAATATTTCTACCAGCTCCTCTGTCTGGCAAAGCCACAGTCACTATTCATCACCTCAGTGCCTGGGCTGCTGAGAAAGGTGCTATACTGCAAAATGTTGTTTTTAGGTGCACATGCATTGCGTGCGTGTTTTTTTATTAAAGTATATCACAAATCAAACCCCCACATTGCTTTGTCCTTGAACAGGCTCTGAAAGCACTGAAGTAAAATGAAAACGGGTGTCATTTTATCTGCTTTGACTACACATGTGAGTCATTGCTCATCATACTTTGGATTCTGATGAATTATACGTCGTGACTATATGGGTTTTTTTTTTTTTTTCACCCAGAAACGTTTTTTTTTTTTTTTCTTTTTTCAATTTAAGGAAACAAGACACGGAGAATAGAAAAATAAATACTGACATTTAATAGATTTGCCATCTAACACATCCGGAATTCATCACAATGATTGATGAAGACATAAAGCGGATTACTGAACTCTTATTCATATGAAAACACACATTTGGAATGTACGTGTATTGTCTGTGTGATGAAATACAAACAGTACCTGTGAAGCTTTTTCTTTCATGTGATGTTTTTTATGGCTTTGTTTGTATTTTTAACAAAGTCAGTCATGTTTGTAACTGTAACCCTGTAACTGCTAATATGTCACTAGTTAAACTGCCATTATGTATCACATGCATTGAATTGGAGATGAATAAATGCTGCATGAGTATAATATATAAATGCATATTTGGATGCACAAGCTGCAGTGAGAAGCTTATATAACATTAATGTCAATCATTTATTTGAGTAACTGACAGCAAACATTAATGTCAGACAGACCCTGATTAATGTTCACTCTGAAGACAGACTTTTAAAATACTCCATTTGCTGATACCTGATCCCTCCTCCTCCTTACTTGTGTTGAATCCAGAGGTTGGCTTTGAGCAGTTCCGTGTGGCAGAAAAGGCTCATGGGAATTGGATGAAGCTGTACATGGAGGGAAACACGTCTGAGGTGCTGGCCAACATGGGGAAAAAGGTGCTTAAACAGTACCTGGACGCTCTGGACGCCATGAGCTCAGCTCTCAGCAAGCAGCTTGGCAAGTACGACATGTACTCCATGATCGCAGGCATGGTCTTTGTGTTTCAGGTGAGTACATTAAATTTACAGTCATCAAAATCATCATGTTACAGCTTAAATCATGTTTATGTTGCTTGAAATGTCACCTATAAGTCTGTAAAAAATGTACTTACACAATACCCCAAAAAAACACAATATTACAAAGAGTATCTTCCAGTCCAGTCTCTAGATACACTCAACAATAAGCAAATTAATCTCCATTCTTTACATTCATTCTGCTCAAACCATAGTAGTATTCAATGCTTCATCAGTTAAACAAAAGCTAAAAGAACTTTTCTTGTTCTTCTCTCTCCATGCTCTCCCTGTCATATGGCTTTGCAGCTGCTGTTGGTCTTACTGCTGGCTATGCCTGAAGCCCTCAGTGGAGCTGCAACTGTGGACCTCCCGGTCCTCTCAACCCTGCTCTCCCTTCCTTTCTACCTCTTGTGTCTGTTGTTTGCCTCCATCCACGTCTTGGTGTGTACATCTGCTGAAAGCTCCTGCTACTTCTGCAGCCTCTCCTGGGCTCTCGTGTTTGCTGCCATCGCCCTCTCATCAGCAGTGTTTTGCATTTTGATCTCCATGGCGACACGCCGACTTCCCCCGGGGCAAAAGATTCACAGGAAGGTGAGTTTTTGTGCTTAAATATAACTTCCATACACAAGTAGAGATTTTAACAGATGCATACACACCCTTTTTTCCTGTGTAAGTCGGTTACTTCTAAAGCCTGACAAGAAAAGGCTTATGTTATTGAATCTAGTCATCTCTGGATGGAGAACTAACTCACTGCTGTTTCGAAGTTCTACTCTAAATAATTTCTTTCCACCTACAGAGAAAGAAACTTTTTTCACAGTTTATTTTAGAGATCATCTAGTAAATCTAATGAGGTGTAGTGCAGATTCAATACTCATTGACTGCACAAGTATTTTGTGATTTAGCTAAAGTACAGAAGTCCATACACATCATTTGATTGTTGCTACACTGTGAAAAGACCAAGTGGCAACCGGCTGTGACGTTCAGTTTTAGATCTGGGACAATTGGGGGAAAAAAAATAACAAACATATGTTTTTGAATCAAAGAGTGCGTGGCTGTATGTCCACATTGCACCATGTTTTTATGCCAAATAAGGAACGCATAGGAAATTGGTGCAATAATGTGTGGTGAGGATATTAACAAACATTATTTAATGTAAATATTGGAATATTAGAAGCATTTTATCTGTGATGTGAGCTGCAACAGTCTTTTTCTGCCCCAGGTAAAAGTTTTTTTTAAAGGTCCATTAAAAACAGCTCACTGAAACACTCTGCTGCACTGATGAGCATAAATCCATATATATGTATATATATATATATGTAGACAGCGTATTGGATATATCTTATCATAGATTTGAGATTGTTTTTAACACGGCTTAATAGCTCCACAATCGTTGCACTCATATCCAAAATGTTCCAGTCTAGCCGAACTAAACACTGTGTGTCTGCAGCTTAATGGCGTCTTCCACTCTTCATTACAGAAGGTTTAACTCCACCTTTGTATTGCCCAGTGAAGGTCACAACTGGGTGCATGGTGTAATGAAAGAAGTGAAGTTGGCCAAACAAACTTAAACTATTATTGCATCAATATAAAGGCATTTTAGGGACATTTGAAATAGATGTGCTGTTGAAGGTGAAATTTCACGAGAGTCAGAGCAACAGTGACTCTCAGCCAGTTACATTTACAGCTTTTTCTTCTTTTTGCAAGCAGTACGACCACAGGCTATTAGACCGATTTGAAAACTGATACTTAATAGAGTCAAAGTCACAATTAAATGAGACGTATTATACCCTATTTCTACAAATCAACCTAGTTCTCTGGTGTCTGAAAGCTCCCATAGAGTGGTCCTATCGCACATAATGTGGGTTATGGAGGTCTATTTACATACATTAGCTTGTTTTTATGGTCAAAAACCTCCTAGTTGCTGTAAATGAGCCGATAGAAATCTCTCCTCACTGAAGCTCTCGTCAGTCGAGCTGTTTCAGACTGAAATCTCACCCAAGAAGACAGACTGAGTTGTGATTGGCCAGCCAGCAAAAGCTTTCCCAACTGTCTTGTGATTGGTCAATACCTGGAAGTGACTTAATTAGCAGTCCCTTTTATGACTTTGACCCAGAGTCAGAAGACACTGTCGCTGGTGAAAAACTCTTCCACAACGGAGGTTATTCTTCTTCTGTGGTCTGAGCAGGAAGATCTGCTGTTCAGGAGAAAATGCTGTTTACGTAAACAGAACGTTTTTTTTTTATACAACAGAGCATTCTCAGCAGTGGCTGAATTGTTTGTTTCGAACCTTCAGGGCTTCATTTACGAGGTAATGGTGCAGATTCACACCAAAAAAAACTGCGTTAATTGGTACTTCAGTTCTATGGGAGCTTTAATAAATATGTCTGTGACATACTTTGGTCAAAATACTAAATACTGTATAATACTATACTAAATAATAGGATAAAGCACCATAGCAGTTCAATCATCTTACCAAAACATCCCTGTTCAGAGCAGTTGGTTTTGAGTGCCTGTCTCTTTAAATGCAAATGAGACACAGGAAACTACATCAGCAAGGCTCCGGCAGCTAACAGCAGTTAGCATTTGCCGACTCTAGCCGTCACATGTAAAATGTATCCACTGGACACGTAAATCTTCTGAGGCTGGAAGTGTGTGTAGAACTCTGTAGACTGTGCCGCCAAGAATAGAACACTTTGCAGACTTCCGCTCTTCCGGATACTATTGGTAAGTATTAAAATTATTAAAAAGTTGCTTTTGCATAATATGTCCCCTTTAAGTATTTTCATTAGATTTTTACATTTCATATACTATTGCTTTTTATATTGTTTTAAAATAAACCACGATAAATAAAATAAATGTCAGCAATATATGGAGTTCATATTATTTGCTGTAAATGTGAGCAGTCAGTCAGATAAAGTTATTCAGATGGTGGAAGCTTACTGTCTTCATATTTGTTTAAATTGGCCTCAAAGATGAGTCCTTTAACGACATCACATTGCTCACAGTAATTTATCTGTAAAGGTCACATCTCATATCCCTCCTGGGAACTTTGAGAAAGTGCCGACATGGCAAAGAGAAGAAAGCCACAAACCGTTAATTTGGACAAAGAAATAAACTTCCAAATCTTAGCAGGTGGAGGAAATTACTGTGGCGGTTGCTTTGACTTCATCTCCAGTGGAAGAAATGTTGCATTTGAATGCCACACAATTCACTGTCAGTGCACATACTTCAAACCATCTCATGATTGGACACGTCAGAAAAAATGTTTCTTCTCACTCTCAAATTCTTGGAATATTACCCGAGTAAAAACAATAAACAATACCATTGTGTACAATTTTTCTAAAATGAAAAAATACTTTTTTTGGTTCATTATTGGCATAACTTTTTCCCTTCCTTTTCAAAACAAACCAAGCCCCCAAAATATTTACTATACAGATTTACTTCATTTCATTTTAGTGGAAACCAAAGACAGTTTGGGTGACAAATAGTGTTTGTACTTAAAGGTGAATTAAGTAGTTTATAGTGCCATCTAGAGGAGAGGCTGAAATTTACAACAAAGAAATGCTCCTCTGCTCACCCCCTCCCTTCCCTGAGCGCTACCGTGTCCGCAGCCAGTCAAATGTCGTCCTCGTCGTTTTTCTCCGTGTCAGCAGATGAGGTTCGTGAGGCGAGGGAGAGGGCGAGCTACCGCGGCCGTAGCAGACGAAGCGGAGAGAGTGGAGGCGGGACTTCTGCTACAAGTAAAGCAACGCTTGATTTGTTCTTTCGGGTTTGTCCTTACAGGCTCCCGTATAAACATGGCGTCTCGCTGCTAACAGTGGCTATGCAACCGCGGCCCGCGACCATGTTATTTTACATGACTTTTTGAAACACTACGAAAATGAAACAAAGAATATACAGCGACTAGACAATGCAGGAGCACATAATATGTATTAAAAGTGGATTTTGGGTTATATAAACCCATTAATACTACACAGTGTCCATTTAATACATTACCTGATTGTGTACTAGCTCTACTTTCTGTATGTCTTAGTCTAACAGTATATACATGACTTTTATCTTCAAATGAATGAGTTAAAAGTAAGTTCTCAATTATAACACCTGTTACTGTCATTAATTTATTCTGCATCAGATAATTGCAACGTTTAACTAATATTAGAGGGAGCTTCCTTTTATTGATTTACAGTATAATTTTGAATACATTTCCAAATATAATTGATGAATTTTAAAGTAATGGATATTTTGTCTGTCCCATTTGCTATAATAGGAAGTGTAGCAAAGTGCTGCTTGTTACCACGACATGGTTTATATCTTGTTGCAGAAATGGTGATTAAGAATGTACACTCTCAGCCAAAATCTATATCTCAGTAATAACCTGTGTGAAGAAATACAATTAGTGGACGCTGTGTCATGGCTGACAAACTCATTTTAATGTGGAACTTAAGTAGCCCTTTTACATTGTGACGCTTTACAATTAATGTGAATGAAAGTGCAAGAAAAAGAAATGTGCCTTTAGCTATTTGGCATCTTTTGGACAATTTTTGGCTGCTTGTCAATTTATAGTTTTGAAAATACATCCTGAGGCGCCATTAAAGGGAAAAAAGTGCGAAAACTGTGGGGCAAAGTTCTCAAATGTAACAAAGAGAAGGTAAGAAATCATCAAAGTAATCATCCACAGTGTTGTCAGATTATATAACCACTTCAATCAGTTTGTGCAGAGCTGCGTCTGGTTTGACTTGACAAATGACTACATTATGGGTGGCATCCAAAACTTTTATTAGAGGTTTCCTGATTAGTTTCTCACTAGACAGGGTGAGGTGGAGAAGCTGGAAGATAAAGCACAATTAACTAACTCACCACTTGATTAAAGTTGTGATTAAAATCCCAGCAGAATGAATTAAAGACATGTAAGTGAGTGTACTTTTATTTGAAGGAGTTTCAATGGTTACAAGGAGTATTTGAAAGGGGGGAGGGGGATGTATGAGTAAAGAAAATAAGAGCAAAATACAAAACAACTGAGGCAACCTTCTTCATTGAGCCTATCATGACAAGTGTTAATTTTAAATCTCAGTAAAAAAAACAACTACTGTATTCTTTAATTGAGGAAATCTCAATATACGAGTCTGCAAACCATACACACAACATACCCCGTCATAGTTGTAGTATTTCCTAAGGTGATGCCTTAGATTTTGCACTTTTGTACTACTTACGTACTTTTGCCCTGAAGCCGCTCAGAATATTTCAACCTTTTATACACTTTAAGTCAATGAAATGTGTTTAATTTATCATTTTAAACATTTTGGAAAAACTTCTGGCAGATAATTTGAAGAAGTCGATACCACACACTCATATCTGTTCAATAAATATACGACTGCATCCGGCAGAACCTTAGCATAACACAAAGACATAATTAGGGGAAACAGCTTAATCACCTATTAGATATCTAAATATCACTAATTAAACATTATATTTAATTTGAATAAATCCAGTCTGACATTTTGTCAGTGGTCATGTGGTTTTTCATCAAGGAACAGCAACTTCCTGAATTCACAGAGCTCAGATCAAATTAGTTTTCAAGAGCAGTGATTCCCAAAGTGTGGACCATAAAACCAAAATGTCTTTTTTGAAATTGAGCTTCAAATAACCATGCAGTATGTGGCTTTGCAAATTATTGCATTCATGAACAATTCAAGGTTGATTTATAGAGCGCTTTATTGTGTACTCTGCATATGCAGAGTCCTGGTTGAACAGGTTGAATATTATTTGTATTATATATAATATACTGGTTGGTTATTTTTCAGATTTGTAAAAGAAAAACAAATGAACAGTCCAGTTCCACAGTGAAATGACCGCTCGAGCCTGCGGGTAGTGCAAGTACGGGTTCAGCTCTTTGATTTTGAAGGGGGTGGCTGGTTGTTGACCTCAACAACTGTTGCATCAATACCATTCATTGACTATGACTTTATTCTCCTCATGAGGGTCACGGGTGATAGGTGGGGTACAACAGTACATCGCAGGGCCAACACACAGATATAAGCAACTATTCACTCTCACATTCACACCTACGGGCAGTTTAGAGTGGTTAGTTCACCTCCTTGTGTGAGGAAACCCACATGCACACTGGAAGAACATGCAAACTCCATGCAGAAAGGCGCTTGTTCCAACAGGGTCATGGACCGGAGTCTTTTTGCTGCAAGGCAACAGCACTAACCTTCATTAGTAACAGGTTGGCTGACAGCAGTCCTCAAAGATATAAGCATTTATAAATGACTTGACAAATATAAAGATGTTCTTTGTGAGTACAGAATATCCATCACTCGAAACACCTTTCTTGTTTTGAAACTCATTGGAGTTTGTAGTGAGTAGAGCATGTGCAGAGTTTCTCAGGGGTCTGTAGACTAGTCTGTCGTATGATGAAGCACATTGGACGTTTAAAGCTCATCTCGTGATGAGTTTATTTCAGGGCTGGACCAAGATTGGTATAAATCACCCATAGAGGTGTTCAATCTAACTAATTGGATCAGCGAGTGTCAGCGCATAAACAACACAGGCTCATGTGGTTACTTATTTACAGTGTCATATTAAATGGGCCATATGCAAAATATGTAAAACTGCAGCCATACGTGTTTAAAATGGATACTGCAATTCAATTTCAACATTATGGACTGCGTTGTACCTCTTTCCCCGGACTTAATGCTGTGAGTTGTCAAATGGTTTTAGAAACACGGAGATTCACTTGTACCCAGTGTTAGACTGTGTTCATACACATACTCACACACATACATAACAGTTTTATTTTTAGACAACCTATTTGGTTCATTTTCACTTGTCAGCAACTGGCAGAGATTGAAAGTGAAAGTGTGCTCTAAGCGGCAACAGTGTTACATGATAAGGCAACAATTTGGACCGCAAAATATTATATTCTTAATATATCAACCATCAACATGTATGACGGGGGGTAGTGTGAGCTGACAAGCTCAGTGTGTTTGACTAGATCCAAACCCAAGTGTCAAACTGCAGCCAGCTGTGTCATTGGGTGGTAAAACACAATCTAAAACATAAATAGAATCTGGGGGCTGTAAATAAAAATTATAAATCATGAATAAACTTGCTCTACAATTGTTATCAGTGAAGCCTGCATTCCAGTTTCAACATGTCTTTTAATGCACTTTTCCCCTTCTTCACAGTCTCCACTGAGGAGCAGTGGCACTGAGTGGTCACTGTCAGAGCTGGATATGTTGCTGCTGGCCGGCACGGTCGGACACACACTCAGCTTGGGGGCCAGCAGCTTCGTAGAGGAAGAGCACCAAACCTGGTACTTTCTGCTCAGCACCCTCTGCCTCGTCGTATTCCAGGACGTATGCCGCAAGTACTTCAGAGAGCAGAGTGGCTCGGGGGATGATGAAGAAGAGCATATCCTTCCCTGCAAAGACCATCATCCCTCTGCTCCCAATAAGGCAGATATTCATTCAGAGAAGTGGCTAGCATTAGCCACACCGCCCTTCACTCTGGCCTGCTGCCGGCTGCTGCGCTCGTTCAATCAGACGGGGATACAGTGGGCTCATCTTCCTGATTTTGGACATTGGCTTAACAGGTTAGGCTTACAAAACTTCTAAAGTATAACAATTATTAAGTGCAACAAGAATTAGATATTAGATAAATGTACAATAAGATGTGAGAGTGATGGAACTCCTAAGCTGTTGAGTGTATTACCAAAATAAATAATTAAAAGACACTGTAATGCTCCATAGAATTGAGAGGAACATTGTGATTGAGTATTTAAACCAACAAGGCCAGCAGTCCTCACTAGCAAGCTACATTGGCTTGAATTGTTTTACTGGGCGCCAAAAAGAGGGTTAATGGCTCCGGCTACTAAAATGATTGTATTAGAATTACCTTGGCAGTGTTATGATTTTTAATTTGTTCTCCAGGGGAAAGATGCACCACACTTTCAATAACAAAAACAGAGCTGTGTCTGTCTCGTTGGTTCTCTGAAGTCTTTGGTTTTCCCTAATTCCCTAATTTGGTAGAAAATATTTTACATGTGTACTTAAATCCCTTTGACAACACTGACTCCATGCATTTGCATCTTCTGTCTGTTCTAAGACGAACATCTTTTTTTGGTTGGTTTGTTTAGGCTCTACAGTGACATCTGTGGTATGTTTACTCTAACAGTATTGTAATACAAGCTGCAGAGCGGAGGGAAATGATCGTGTTATACTTGAAAATGAAAGTGAGACAGGACATGCACTCATTTCAATACAGTTTAGTGTAAGAGTATAAAAAAAACATGTAAAGATTTTAGTGTAGCACTGAAGGGATTTTTTCTTCTTTCAGCGTTTTTAGTGGTCTCATCATTTGTGCAGGAATAGATTCATAATAAAAAGGATACCATTTTGTCCAATAACAGTAGCCCCAGTAGAATGCAGTGCAGTGACAAGGTATTATCATTTCTCTTTATTTACATTTACAAGTGTAAGAAATCAATTGAACAGGTCTGTTCCTGCTTTTGGAGAAAATTAAAAACCTTTTGGGGAACACAGGATCTCATCGAGTCAAGTAGGAGTAGAAAATATAGCCTCCACTTAGCATTAAAAAACACAGCTTTTACTGTTACAGCAGCCATTAATAATTTGTCACCAGCTTAGGTCAGGGGGATTATGTTTGCTTCTTTACATGCATCACACTGTGGAATAGAGATGTGAATTCTGACCTTTTGCATGTCCAATCATGCCCTTCCCTCCTTCCTCTACTGCCTGTTGCTTGGATAATGAAATCTCGGCAGTGCTGCACCTCTTCTTGTCTCAAAGTACCCATCTGTGACTGCTGTCTTATCCAGCTGACAGTTAAAAACACAGTCTCTATTCAACTTTGATATGTCCTTTGAGATCTGATTTCCTGTCTGTGCTTGGTGCGGTGAAATTTTACACTGTATAGCCTAAAATCTGTTGAACAATTGAAGATCCGTGAATCTTTAATGTTTAATCTGCTGCTGGAGGATATGACTGACAGTGCTTATCTCATCAAAGTGTTCTCTGTTGCTCAGAAATTCTCCACCTCAAGTTTCAAGCTTTGTTTCTAGTAATATTCTTTTTTATTTATTGAATTGAAATATTTAATTTAATTTAATTTAATTTAATTTAATTTAATTTAATTTAATTTAATTTAATTTAATTTAATTTAATTTAATTTAATTTAATTTAATTTAATTTAATTTAATTTAATTTAATTTGAATGCATCCTGTCCTGGAATATTTTGGAAACTATTCACACAGACCAGTTAAATATTAATTAATATTCAAAATACCATTTTATTGTTACACAGTCTTCACCAACGAGTAATTTTTCTGTTTTTATTTTCTAGCTCTGAACACGGGGTGGTCCTTTCCTTTCTGGCTGCCTTCTGTCTTGTTCTTATTTACCTCCTGGTCCAAAGACGGTGTTCATGGGTCTCCAAGGTCGCCCTCGCCCTTGGACTTTTGGGTGTCTACAGCTACCGTGCAGCTGTCGGCAATGTCTCGTTTCCCTGGCAACGTTCTGGTCGTACCATGTCCAAGTAAGTCTTCGTGAACACTGGGACTACGTTTTCATTCACAGTAACAGTTGGCAAATTGCTGTCCCCTGTTAGTGAGCTAATTTGAAGTGCCTGGTTGTGCTGTGATACGAATGAGCGCACAGGCCGCCGCGGTGCTGCTTGTGTCATCTGGGAGAAACGCTCACGTCACTGTATTTGTGATGATGTTTTCATGCTTTATTCCATGTCACGTTTTTACATCAGAGAGCTTCTTAAAGGGGTCATATTATACCCCATTTCTCCAAGTAAACATAGTTCCCTGGTGTCCTAATGAACATGTCTGTGACATGTTTTGGTCAAAATACCATAAGGTTGAAGCACCACAGCAGTTCAATCACCCTGCCAAAACAGCCCTGTTCAGAACGCTCCGTTTAGTAGTATCTCTTTAGGTCCACCTTAAAACAGTACAGCAAAACTTGCCGTCATATATAACATGTATCCACTGGACAGCTAAATCCTCTGAGGCTAGAAGTGTGTGTAGAACTCTGTAGACTGTGTTGCACTGTGGAGCCAAGAATAGAACTTTTCGCAGACTTTGCGGACTTCCGGTTTTCGGATAATGTTGCCCTCGCCAGCACTCTCGTGTGTTTTACGGACAAAGCGGAGCTCCGCAAGACAACAATTCTAGAAATTTAGCACATTGTGACATCCCAATGAGTGCGGATGTCAAAACTGCGTTTTTTATCTCTTGTACTTATACTGAGGAGGACCACAAAAACATGAGTGAGTCATCTTTTTTCACACTTTGCCAACAGATAGGCCCTCCAGAGTCCCAAATATAAGGAATTAAATGATTAAAATGTTGATTTTACATATGTCCCCTTTAAAGGAAGCACAGAGTGATTCACCATGCACAACATTATACATTTTTTTTGCCTTCAATAAGATTAATGCAAAACTGTCCATGAGTAGTGAAAAGTCCACTTATAAGAAGTTTATGGAAGCACGTAGAACTTTGTGTACAAAATGTAACACATGCTGCAAAGTGAGTGAAGTAAAGCCATCAGCAGGTCAAAATTATGTTTGTGTATTCAGTTTATGACTATGAAAATTTTTAGATACGATATTAAGTGGTAATAGACTACAGCAACCTGTTAAATACTGCTCTAAAAAGAGATATATTGCACTGCTTAATGTCGGTGTAAAAGCGATGTCAGTGTGTGCATGCTAGCAGGCTGAAGTTAGCATTCAGCTCAAAACATGTTTCTCTTTAAACCTCTGTTCCTCAGTTTTCAGCTTTTCTTAAACCTGCAAATACATTGAATCCCTCAAGGTGACCTAAACTCTTTTACATTAATCAAGCTTCTTTGTTCATAATTGCATATATTTTACAAGTGATAAAACATTAAGTTTACAACATAATTCTTCGGTGTCGGTGCAGTTTGGATGATATTTTTGTGTCCTTGAAGTCGACCAGAATAATGAAAAATCCTCATTAATGTATGCTTTAAACACAGATTAGTCCTCTCTTGAAGATTGATGCCTCTTAGCACTGAATGTATCTAATCCTCCAGGACAATTTATATATGTAATAGCTGTGCTTAGCATAGTCCAAAAAGTGTCTTACCACTAAGTGTGGTGATTTTTCACTCTGCAGACTGTATTTTGGCAAAGCGTTATCTGCTACTAACCTCCATCAGAAAATAATGAGTGTGCAGGTCTGCACAAAGTTCTGTCTAGTTTTCCTGGCTCCCCTTCATCTACCTCCAGTACCTGGCCTTCCATAACCTTTCCTGTTCTCCTTGGCAGCCTCTCCTACTCCCTCACCTAATTAAAATCTCAACCTCTCACCTTTACTCATACAAAGACACCTGAACTAAGGTCATGCAAGGACCCCGGGCTCCTTGTGATGAACTCTTTGATTGACAAGGTTGATGGCAGACCCAGTCCATCAGCTTTTTCTTCAGTCCTCAAGTTCATCATTAAGGTCCCCCCCCCCCTCAAGGATGTATTTGAGAATGAGTTCAGTGTGTTGCTTCAACACTCTTGGGTCATGTGACAATAACATAGTCCACAGTGGATTTGATTGCTGGATAAGGAGAATCTGTGTTTGTGTACTACATGCTAAAAAAGTGCTTTGATTTAGGTTTCGTGTAGCTTGCATCTGCTGAGTTGTTGGAATCAAATAATGCGGTATATTTCCCATGGGGCTTTTTTTATGGTTTGATATTTTTGAACAAACACAGTTGAATTTGTGATTAGGCAAAACGTAAAATCAAAGCAGTTTCTTTTTCTCTGAAGTTATTTGTGCACCTTTTCACTTGCTTCCCCACATTTTTTCCCCTTCACACTATGATATGAGCATAAAAAAGAATGCCTTTGTATAATGACGCTGCTCTTGCCGTAGTACTCTTTCTCTGTTTTTATCACTCCTCTCTGTCTCATAATCGCCTTCCCTTTGTGTTAACTGTCTAATTGTACTGTTGCATCTTTTAAAAATGCCTAATGGGCTTGAGAGCATGCAGTACTTTTAGTTTCAATGATTCAAAGAGTTACTTGGGCTGATGTCACTCTAGATGCAGTTTGAATTTCTCTCTGTTTTTTTCTGTTACTCACACACACACACACACACACACACACACACACACACACACACACACACACACACACACACACACACACACACACACACACACACACACACACACACACACACGGCATCAGGAGTTAACTTAAAATAGACTAGCTGTCAAGTGACATGGCACATGTATTTTGAGAACCTTTTATTACCTGAACATTAACAACATATTTAAAGCAAGATGCAATCAAAGCACGAAGCTGTTAATTTTTTAATAAATCATAGCTCAACATCAAAGCAGTCAGCTGAAGACCAAGCCCTGTGTCTGATTCTGTGTACATCACAGCTGTAGTTTGTTTCCGTCTCCCATCACTGTCTTGTATTTATGGCACTTTTTTTTTTTACCACACATGCATCTACAAAGAAGTATTTATGTTTATCTGTGTGCATATGTGCCTCACAAATGTGCAAAACATGACCTATTTTTATCCATTTTATCAGATAGAGCTTTATCTGTAAAGAGGCTGCTGAACAGGTTCCCAATGTAAAAATATGCATGCATACAGATCCTGCTTAAAAATGGAAATGTATTCAGACTCGTCCCAAAACACCTGTGAACCCCTGCGTCTCTCTTACACACACACACACACACACACAGACACACACACACCCCCCACACACACACACACACTCTCTCTCTCTCTCTCTCTCTCTCTCTCTCTCTCTCTCTCTCTCTCTCTCTCTCTCCTTCACTTTTATTATCTAAGATGTAACCAAAATACTCCATAATGGTTTTTTTTGTTGCAACTATACATCAGTACACAATTTACACATTATTAACCCAATGACTTTGGGGCATTGCTCATAAAACCTTTTTATATTTGTGCTTTATTTTCATAAATCATGCTGCTGTTTAGGAACAAACAGGCTTTTATTTTCAATTAAAACATAAAGCCAGCATTATTTCATGTAGAGGTCGTAGGTTTTTAATGATCTGGTTGAGATGATTAATCATGTGTAATGATTTCATTGTTTAATCAATCGGCTGATGATTACTTATATATGTAATTTTACACTTTTTTTTATTCTCAGAAGCTTAATACATGCTGCTTAGTCACTGAAACTTCACACATAACTGTATGTGACAAAGTTTAGTTTTTATATGTATTTTTGATGTACTTAACAAAATGCTTACTTTTTTACTTTTGCCGATATGCCGATATATCAGGCGTTCTTGAGATGATAACCAATACCGATACCAATATATATATAGAGATATTTTTTTTATTTTATTTTTTTCCCGAGTCCAACTGCACAGGTCGTGTTGTCTCTTGTGTAGTGAAATTAACATAATATTTTGCATACTCATCCAGCAGCAGAGGTCAAGGAGGTAGCAGCCTCGTAAGCCTAATGTTGCCTAATACTGATATTGTGCTGATAATATCATGTCTCCTTAATGTATAAATGACTGCAGTGCAGACACAAAATGCAAGCTGGAGACACATACCATTATTGTTAGTCAATTAATGTTGACTTAAAGGTGAAGTAAGTAGTTTATAGTGCCATCTAGAGGAGAGGCTGAAATTTACAAAATCTGTTCACCCCCTCCCTTCCCTGAGCGCTACGGTATCCGCAGCTGGTCAACTGTCGTCCTCGTCTTTCTCCGTGTCAGCAGATGAGGTTTGTGAGGTGAGGGAGAGGGTACAGGCTCCGGTAGAAACATGGCGTCTCGCTGCTAACAGTGGCAATGCAACTGGGCCCGCGACCATGTTATTTTACATGACTTTTTCAAACACTACGAAAATGAAACAAAAACTATTATACAGCGACTAGACAATGCAGGAGCACATAATATGTATAAAAAAGTGGATTTTGGGTTATATAAACCCATAAATACTACACAGTGTCCCTTTAAGTAAAGACATTTTGTCTATCATTTGTTATTTAACTCGAATGGTTGTCTGTCTCTATATGCGGCCCTGTGATGGACTGGCGAACTGTCCAGGGTGTACCCGCCTATTGCCCTATGTCACTCTAACTCTTAAACTTTAATCAGGTGGAGGGAAAAAAGAGAAAAATCTGCAAAATATATCGGCAAACAGATCCACTGATATCTAAAGCCTCCACACAGAATAGCCCTTATCAATAGAGGCATTGCTCTAGTCTAGTGTTTTGTGTTTTGTAGTCTTGTGTCAGTGTTTGTGACATGGACGAGGAACCAGCGACAACAAACTCAGGCATCTGCTTCAAAGTTTTTCCTCTATCAGTGTGAATTACTTGTTGTGGTTGGTTTACTCACCTGATGCAGGTGACTGATGAAGTGGACACATACCAAACATGTTGATAGGAATGGACTGAGTCTTACCTTTTCTTATCCACTTTCTCCAACACTGGCGCTTGTTTCCAAGGTAACATTATATCCAGGCTGCATCTCTGTACCACAGCCTGACAAGCCACCATTTTCTGTTCACTGTTACTATAAACATTACACAATGCAGCAAGTATGACTGATTTGGTAATTTATCATGCAGTGTGAAGGATTCTCTAAGGTTTTAATACACAAATAGATATTTTGTAAAAACAACTGATGGTTTGAAAGTGTTGTTTTGTATGAAGAGTTTCATGCTTTAAAACCTCTACTGCCACACTGTGTGTATGGTTTAATCAGACAAGTAAAACATGTTCCTTTGAGTCACATATTTACATTACACTTTTGACTGCATTTAATTAAAGAGCTGTGTCCATGGCACGTGCACTGTTTTCCCCTCACAACCTCACAACCAAATATGTCACGTTTTAAAAATGCAAGAAATGCCACCATGGCCACATGATACATGTTTAAAACGAAAGTTACGTATGTAACTACGGTTCTATGAATCCTGGATGACCGCCAGAGGCGGTGCTAAAGCACCGCCTCTGGCGGTCAGTAAGGATGAAATAGAATGAGACTGTGGTGTTGACACTTGGTCCTGATGGGAATGCTGAATGGGTGCATGCGGGTACGACTAGTGACAACAACAGTGATATCACCTCACAGATACTGTATGTCCACGTATGGTTTCAGTCAGTCATTTTTTCAGTCAGTCCATTTTATCAGTCAGCCTTTGATGGCATTTTGATAAAGTGTTTCTTCTAATCAACAGAATCTAAGTTCAAAAAATGTGTTTCAGTGCGAGCCCTTTAGACTCACCTGACTCAAGAAATGTTGATTAATGAGTCCATTTCGGCTACAGTATTACTGTATCTGCTTTAATGAATTTTAAATGACCTGTCTTGTTAATCTGATCATGGCACATTGAGACAGAACTGAAAAGCTGACCCTTTCCCTAGAGTTTGGTTCTCAAAATTAAGTAATCTCAACAATTGATGCCTAAAAAAACTCCCCGCGTTGTCATATGATAAATGTGCTTTGCTGGAAGACGCAGCCGGACGTCATTATCACAACAACTTTGGCCCCTTCTTTTTTTTTTTATTGTCCTGGGAAAAAGACTGTTCCTGCTGTGACCTTGGTCTTTTGCTGTTGGTCTGAACAACAACTCACCCAAAGGACAAATGTAGGAGTCGTACAAACTTAATAATATGACACAAGAGTTTATGGGATTGCGTTTTAATGCTAATGATTTAACAATTCCACCTGCTGACGCCAAAGAGGAACAAACTTTCCCTGTAGACTTTCCAGACACACTGTATTATTAACAACACATAACAACACATTTTCAAGAAATAGAACTAAACTGTCATGTGTACCACTCGTGATAAACACCTAAATGGTAATTCTGATTGCTCTGTGTATCTCTTTGTGGCCTAAAGGGACAATCTTTTAATTAAAATGTTTATTTTTGTTTAAGAATGTATTGTATAATTAAAGTAGACTGATGCCATAAGCAATTTACGATAATCTCATCTGTATAGTTGAATTATGTGTTTACTTTACTTCTATTTTCACACTAACCAATATTTGACTGAAATTGTTTCTCTGTGGTGATTATAAAGTTTCTATCCACAAACAAAAGCAACATTAGTAAGACAGACATATCCATGTGTCTGTTAGCTTGATCAGTACTGTATGTTCCTAGTGTTGTTGCTGGACAGTTGGATGTCATCATAGATTGCACAATAATATCTCGGCTCCATGACTCGTCTGGTGCTGGAAATTTTGAGGAATCTGACAGGTGCAAAGCTGTCTCATTAACACTTTCAACTTTAGAGAAAGTGTGATATACTAAAATCAGTAGAGGACGGAAATAGCTGCAGCTACTTCTGAGGGCTGTCAAATGGGGACACGACATCAAATAGCCTTATTTTCTGAGACCAGGGGTGCCTAAACCTTTTTCCTTGGAGGGACAAAATTGAAAATTGATAGTTGACTGTGGGCTGAAAGTAAACACCTATTATATTGTATAAGATGCAAGTAAGTTCCACATATTCCTTTAGCTTTAACATAGTCAAACGAGGGGCCACACAGTTGGAAGCAAGAAGACCCATGTTGTTATTATTATTAATTACATTTCTATAGCGCGTTTCTATACTAAAATACCCAAAGCGCACACAAATTGCCCTCTATTCATTAACACATTTGTACAGGTGGTGGTAAGCTACGTCAGTAGCCACAGCTGCTCTGGAGCAGACTGATGGAAGCATGGCTGCCAATGTGCAGCAAGCGGCCCCTCTGACCACCACCATTATTCATACACACAAATAGACAAACAACCATTCATTCATTGCATGTTTTATTGAACTGTGGGAGGAAGCCGGAGAACCCGGAGAAAACCCATGCACACATGGGGACAACATGCAAACTCCTTGCAGAAAGGCCCTGGTTCCAACCGGGGTTTGAAGTTGTTCCAACCGGGGCTCGAACAGTCCAAAAACATGCTGATTTGGGGATTAGGTAAATTGTACACTCTAAATTGATCGTACGTGTGAGTGTGGATGGTCGTTGTGCACCCAGAACCCCCTGCGACCCTCATGTGGAGGATAAAGCGGTAGACGATGAATGAATAAATACTCAAATTAGAGAACTGTTTTTGTGAGCTTTCTCCATTATATTACATATCGGCTAAACTGCCTTCCACCAAAAGACCAGTTGCAATATCAGTGACAACTAGTGTGATGCTCTTCCTGCACATTGTTGCTCTGTCTTTATATCCATGCATTACACAAAGATTTGAAAAATTAATACTTTTTTTTTTATTATTATTACTTATAAGTTCTTTCATTCATTAATTCATCCATTGATTCATTCATTAATATTCCTGTATGTACCCTCCAAGTACGGCAGGCCAAATTTCTCTTTCATGGCCCAGATTGGGCTCCACTGTGGGCAATCCTGGCTTAGACAACGAGGAGAACTTGTGCTTTCTGCTTTATAAATGTCAGAGCAAACAAGATGCCTTTTTTCACTGTTGTGGACAATTATTATTGTTTCAGGAAGGTGAGCATTAGTCATTGTTTTTAAATACACCGGTTTCAGAAGACACAACTTGCCAATCTTTCCCGTCCTTGCTTCGTCTAAAACATAGTTGTACGATAACAGCCAAACAAAATACATGACTTGTATTTTGTTGCTGGTTGCTAAGCAAGTTTAGTTTGCAAATCTCTCAATTTGATGCCACCCTACAACCTAATTAAGTAGGCAAGCTCAGCAGCTTGAACCCATCACTGTCCCCTCATAGAATCAAATCCATGCCAGGATTCTACAATTTCCCTTTGCATACAATAATGGGGAATACAATCTCTGTCATGTTATAGGAAGAATTATAAAGAATAGTGCTGTATGGAGCATATTACTCTGTGCGGAACAGGTTTCCATAAACCACACTGATTAATAATGCATATCCAATACTTGCTCAACTCCTTCAGGGTCAGCTATTATCCTGTTGTACTCGTGCAGCTTTGACTGCATCCTGCTGCAAAAGAAAACAGCCTTTTTATGTGATGATGTGCACTTGACAGAAGAAGCTGTCTCACTGACTCACAGATTTTATAAATGGATAGAAAATAGCTGAGGCAGGCACAGTTTTAAAATCAAATCAGAGGCGACTTGACATGAATGTTGTGTGTAATTGTGAATAATCTCCTGGATTTTGATGGGCAATGTATGAGCACTTAAAAAGCACTGATGCCTCCAGCTCAATACCTTGGACAATCTGCGTACAGGGAACACAATTTCTGTGACGACCCAAGAGAATATTTTCTTTTTTTAGTCTGGGAATAGAAATAAATAAATACAAGAGCTCAAGGAAGTCGTAGAAAACATGACGGAAGATTATTTGTTTAATCAGTTCAATTGACTACAGAGCTTGAGCCAAAAGTTAAAAATATTATTGGAGAATTAATGTATTATTAAGGAAAAACAAGGGTGGTGGCTGAACTCACAAACTTTGCTGTGTCAGTGGAGGGAATTTGAAGATTACTGATATGATCCAGGAGCCGAATGCCTCTCTAGTTTATGCTGACCTTATGTTAGGTTGATGTTGGACATTGCTCACTGTCAACTGTTTTTTGTACAGTAGCTTTATTTCTTTTTTAATTTTATGAATTAGATTTATTTTGTATTTGTGTGTACTCCTTGTGCCGGTCCCAAGCCCGGATAAATGGTTGGGTTGCGCCAGGAAGGGCATCTGGCATAAGAAATCTCTGCCAAATCAAATTAGAGGATCAATAAACAAAGCAGGTGATCCACTTTGGCGACCCCTTGAGAGGAGAGAAGCTGAAAGAAAAACAAATTATGTGTCTTTCTTGAAAAATATAAACAGCACATAACATTAGAAAAAGGCCTTATGTCTGTGTAAATTCAGGATGTTTCTAAACTTCATTAGCTATTTTCACTTCCATCTGCTATGAAGTAGAATAAATCAGCTTATCATTGCCTCAGCTCTTACAACTTTGTTTTCTGGTTTGTTTTATAATGGATAATGTTTCCATTACTGTTTTTGATTTAAAAAAAAAAAAAAAGGTTTTTCCCCTCTCTAGGCAACGCCACAGCGGATTAGCTACTTTTTCAGTGATCAACATTAAGAAATGTACATTAATTAAAGAGCAGATTTGTGGTTATGTATATAGCAGTGAGCAAGCATATGCTGAATACCTGAAATGGAAATGAGACTAAATGTAATTGCCTTCATAGTCAAAAGCTTTTCCTTTAAAGCTTCAATTTGGGACTTTTTCAGCATATAAATTATTGATAGTTGAAAAGGGGTTTTGTGGACTAAGCCTTTTAGAGAGAGAGGATCCTCATGGAAACTTAAAAAAAAAAAGCTTGTAGTCGCTTCAGGCTTCAGACCCAGACTCTGTGTCATACAGCACAGGAGACGGTATAGAGGACAAGTGTGTCATGCTGTTGGATCGTATTATGAATGAATAAATTAATTAATTATTATTTGGACAAATTAAAAGAATAAGCATTGTAAAAGGCAAATGAAATATTACATATCAAACATTTGCTGCATCAAAACAAAATAACAGATCTAAACTAAAACACAAATAATACAAATAATCACATTATTTAGTTTTTAACAGTAATAGGAAATAATTGTGAAGCTGTCCACTTTGGTCACCATTCATATAAACTTCAAATTCCAGTTTCTGAACTTTTTATTTTATCAAACCTATTTAATGATGTACAGTACTGTGCAAAAGTGTAAACCATTGGATTTGTTGTTTTAGCATTGCTACAACCACCATATGTGTCCAGCCATGGCAAAAGGGTTCACATGTCTACTTCGGGACATTTGGAGTTATTTACAGATTCCGAAAGTGTGATATCTAAGCTTTCCAACAATGTCAAACCCATGTCCATCTGATAATTTTTGAAGAAGATGTGGTCATTTGAATGTAGACACTCCTCAAACTGCTTTAGGGAGAAATTCAGCCTGAAAGATTTCGACCCTCTTGAGGAGCCAGGCCAATAGCTGCTCATTTGCATGACATTAACATGGTCACAACCCCCCACCCAGTCTAGCTGTCAGTGACATCTGATGTCTATTAGCCCACAGGACAGTAACAGTGTAGCAGTTTGGAAAAAAAAAGGAATGAATGTAGTTCATGTCAATGTAAGGCAAGGCAAGGCAAGTTTATTTGTATAGCACATTTCAACAACAAGGTAATTCAAAGTGCTTTACATAAAGCATTAAAAAGCATAGAAAAGAGACATTTATAAAATCAGATATAACATCAAAATAAAAACAAGCAGGTAAAATTTAAAGATTAAGATTAAAAAATAAAATAGATACAAATAAAATAAAAAGATAACAAATAAAATCAAGAGTATATATAAGGAATAAAGGTTACAGTGCAGTATTGGAAATTACTGAAATGCAGCGGCAAACAGAAAAGTCTTCACTCTTGATTTAAAAGAGGTGAGAGTTTCAGCAGACCTACAGTTTTCTGGGAGTTTGTTCCAGATATATGGTGCATAGAACTAAAATAAAGAAATAAAATATATCTAAGTGTGTGAAGGAATATTTTCCAGACCATGGACTATATTATCATCTTCAATACCAGTTCCTCCCCCACAATGTGGCTGTACCCACTCTGTCCATCACAGTTGATATGCGGACTAAATGATGACATCACAAACGCACCCTCTTCTGTGCTGTAAACCTTTGGTGCTGGGCATGTGAAGAATTTTGCCTCATCAGAACAGAAAGGCCGGATTTTTACAAAAAAGATATGTCTGCCTGTCCATGGTCAGTCCAGGTGGGGCCAGGACGGGGAGACTGTCAACAGGGGGCAGAACTCCTGGGTTGCGCAGTAGCTGAAACTCGATAGGCTCTGCATCACTGTGAGTTTGAGCAAGCACCACACCTGGTCTGTTGGCATCAAAGCTGTGACAGAATAGAAGCACACAACAGGATATTTAAAACATGGCTCACTGTTCACATGGAACACTATTATGTTCATTCGTGATTTTTTTATTCATAAAATGCAGAATTTTGAATATAAATACCTAAAGTTCTGATAACTCTTGATCTGTGGGAGCTTTTGAAAGTAGGGACTCAGATGTGTCTGCCAGTCGATGGTCTTTACTATCACTCTGCCATCTGCCGTTCCAACAAGCTGCGGAATATTGAGGCGACTTTCAGCAGAGCTGTGTTCCACTACCTGTTGACAGCAAGAACCACAATGAAAATAATTATTTTATTTTTCCAAAAAAATCACATTTTACACATTACATATTGCAGTCTATATAAGCATTTGGCTATTGTATAGAAATCAATTTATACACATACCAAGAGCCTTAGCCGACCTCATGTATTGACGCCACACTGAGGCCTTGGACACATGGGTTGGCAGCAACTTCACATGCCAATCCTTATGCCCAGGATTCTGAAAAAAAAAAACTAATTTCAGATCATGGTTCATGTTAAAAGGCATTTAATCACTGAATCAGTATAGATTGATCAGTAGTATTGTTTGAATTATGTGTGAATGCCACACCTTTATGTGCATGAATTGCACGTGTAATTAACACGTTCATCACACATTGTGTTAATCATGTGTGATTCATGCATGCAAAGGTGTGGCATTCACACATCATTCAATGCAATGTTAGGTTTCGAACACGGGAGTTTCGTCTCAAAGCATTTGAATTATCAAACTGAACCTGCGGGTGTACAAAATCTCAAAGAGGGCCGTGACATGCTCCTCTTACGGCTTATAATACGCTCATCTGACCGAACAAAAGTTTCGATGTGCGCATCACAATGTAGCCAAACGGCGTTATGAAACGCACAGTGGATTATTAAAAGACAGCTTCCCTATGTGCGTCTGTATGTGACTTTGAATGAACACTAACATAACATCGATTAACAACGTTAAGGAAAACTCACCCCATAAGAACATCAGTGCCTCTGATCATAAGAGGTCCGGGCTTGCTTCCTTTTCGTTGCAGTTTTACGTCTGTTCGCCTCCAAAAGTTCAATTCGATAGGAGATAGAGCGGTGCTGGCGTCATGTCATCATCTCAGACAACTACCGTGTGTGTCCTGCTCTCTTTCAGCCGCGGAATAATCATCTGTTTGTTGTTTTTGTGACGATGAAGTCTGCTAACACGTTAGCATAAAGATCGCTAGCTTAAAATGCTAACAGTCCACACACAGCAGTCTCTGTACGTTCGCTGTCCTTGTCCGTGAAGAAGCTGCTCAGCCACAGACTTATTGTCCTTTTCTCTTTGTCTTCCTTTGTCAAACAAAGCTTTGATGATGACTGCTTTGATGATATTCACGCTTTAATTTCGCACTGCACACATACGCTGGACATTCGACACACTCTCTCTCCCTCTCCCTGTCTCTCTCTCTCTCCGTATAATTAGCCATGTGTATTCTCTGTGATCGTCAGCTGATTGGCTGAAAAAGCAACAAAAGCTCTGGAATGTGAGATCGCCACACCCAAACTAGGAGCGATTCACAGCGATAAAACAACCTTAATTCAAACACAAAGTTTATGATTTTAAGACCCACAATACTGTGATTTGAAGCATGTAGTGGCTTCTTCAAAACTTAAACTTGTGTGATTTTGAAAAAAACGAAAATCCCTAATTTTGGAAAAAAAAAACGTTTTCCTGTTTTTCTCGTTTTGCGCTCGGCCGACTTGTTGCCTTTTGGTCCGTGGCGGGTCACATATATGATTATTCCCAATGACTTCATTGACACACATCCAGAAAATACAGGAAACATGCATGGCGTTTTAAAATAAGATTGCTAGTTTGCTAATATACTGTAAGACCAGCTTTCAGTCATATTATTCCAATCTGAATGCCAATAATCATAGAATTTGACAACAAAGTTGGTGATGCTTTGAGACTTTAACACAATACTGTATTATAATTGTTGGGATTGTTCCATATTTTGACCCATGTGACTCTAAACACTGTGATATTTGGTGTCAATACATCACAGTTGCTTGTTACTTATTGTTGTACTTTTTTCCCACATACTTACTTATCAGCCCTTTATATCAATATGTGTACGCTTAAGACCTTGCATAGCCCATGGTGTTTTTTGGTGTCTTCACCCTCCTGGCAAGCTTCATGCTTATATTAAACATGTCCTTTAATATTTCTGCCAAAAACACTACTGGCTGGCAATTTACACATAGACAGCATCCACTTGTAAAAATGTGATCCCAGATAATACCTAGAATTAATTTTTTTCCACAGTAGGTGCATCTGTACATCTCTATAAATGTATTTCTGAAATCAATGGAAGTCTATTACATTAGGAATAGGAGCCTTGAGACTATCACTATAT
Organism: Microchirus variegatus; assembly: GCF_963457635.1. NCBI lineage: Eukaryota > Metazoa > Chordata > Actinopteri > Pleuronectiformes > Soleidae > Microchirus > Microchirus variegatus. Next base: position 17,711,678 of record NC_139807.1, read on the forward strand.
TGTAAAAGTGGTTTTGCAGTCTTTTACAGCAAAAGACAAAAATTACACCAGGGAAAGTTTTTAAAGGTCTCTGACTTTTAAAATGTCACTTGTAGTCTGTGGTTTTTCATTACCACTGTTTTTATCTTTATTATTATTATACTTAAGAATTTACAGCCTTTGGTGCTAGATTCAGGAAAGAGGATTTTGATGAAATGTCATACATCCTCGCGGTGTACTAAAATATGTTAATGCAGTGTTTCTCAAAATGACTGGTGCAGAATCAACCACAATGTGCAGAGTGTAAAAATGAGAGTTTCCCTTAGGCGTGTTATTCTGTCTTCTAGTCTCACACCCTTAATTATTTATATTACATTGACACACTGAATACTGAATGAAAGAAAGGTTATGACTCTCAGAAATATATAGCAGTGGTGTGAAATTAATAAAACCAGTGGAAGGGTCTTGCTGACATGCAGAAACAACAGGTACAGTGTGTGAGGCTGTAGATCACTTATTGGTAAGTACAAGGGTTTTGTTGCAAATGATTCTATAATGGCTATTACCAAAACAGTGTAGCTTCTCCCCCCACCCCATGATTCTAACAGTCACACACATATGCAGAGATGGCGCTTACGTTGTGATAGACATTACATTTTTCTTTCTATACCATTACTTGTCCAGACTCCATCCAGGAAACTAGATTTTCGGTGTTCTATTCACGAATAAAAAACTGTTATTCATTTATAAAGTTCTACTGAAAGTCCAGCTCATTTTTAGCAGTAGAATCCACTTTTAAAACTTTTCAGGCACACTTCTCGTTTTCAGCCGTAGTGCTGCTGTATGAACTGGTCTCACTTAACTCGCGTTGTGTGCTTCTTCTGATTTGCCTGCTCAATTGTGACATAAAAAGAATATATTTGCGTTGCGTGGGATTGCCCTCTGATAGGCTTCATCGACAATGTTACATGTATATTTGACAATGTTGTGAATGTAGCAGATGTTTGTTTAAATATAAAAGTTACAGTTTAAATGATGGTTAGAAACTTTATACTTCCTCACCAAACTCCTACTGCATCTGCTGCTGTCACAAAGATTATATGAAAGCTTGTTTTGGTCTTTGATTTAATTGTTGCTCTTGTCATTTGACTAACATCTTTTGTTGCCAATTTTATTTGATAAGATTCATCATTTTGCTGTTCTATCATTCATATACAGCCTACATTCAATCATTTTGCAAGTGTCCCATAATCTAGATGTGGATATTTAATTTCTTAAAGTATAAACAAGTGTAGCAAGATGCCAGAATCTGATCCCAGACTCAAACACCACAATTACTTGAATAGTGAACCAGGGGTTTTATGGGAGGGAACAAAATCTATACTGGTTTACTCCAAATATAGAAATGACTGTGAAATCTTTCTCTTTCAGGGGAACCGTGGAGGCACGCTTTGTCTATGTCTTCGTTTTGGGCATCCTCTTCACGGGCACCAAAGACCTGCTGCGATCCCAGATTATCACAGCAGATGCCAAACTGAAGAGCAGAGGATTGTGGGAGATTTACAGCGGCTTGGTCTTGCTGGTTTCACTGTTGTTTCGTGCCCACAACCTGCCCGTGCTGTGCGGCTGCCTGCTGATCCAGACGCTCATGGCTCAGTTTATTTGGAAGAAGCTCCACTATGATGCAGCTCAGACCACCATCATGCACTACTGGTTTGGACAGGCCTTCTTTTACCTTCAGGTAAAGCAGTTATGATGTCAGTAGTTGTGTACAGGTAAACAATCACTGTGTCTGTTCAGTTAAATGTATTGCAGAGGAGGAGTTTTTAAAGAGTAACTTAGCAGAAGTCTGAAAAGCAGAGATTTTCCTTCTGTTTAAAAGTTTCACATCAGTTTCACCTCCTGATCACACTCAGCAGTTGACGCTGGCTGTGATTGAAAGTGCACTTGCACAGTCTTTGTACACTATATGGAGTGTAAAATATACCTGGAAGAAGCCAGAGTTGTTTTTAAACCAAGGCTCATGGGGGTTTACGATCCTGTCACATCCGCTGTTACAAAGCAACCAAACTTGGGAGGTGTTGAGATGACTGTGAAGTTCATGCCGGCTCACTGAATTAATGAACACCTTCATGTTAACTAAGAAAAAAATCAAAACAAAGACAGTTATCAGCGCCACAATTCCTTAAGCAGCTTTGCTGCTCGATGTGTCGGTCAGAAATAATTGAAAAAATATTGCCATGTCTGTGTGCATCCTCTTCCCTGATTCATGCAGCTCTGTCTGCATGATGGCAAGTTCAAAGCTCATAAAACGAGCTATAAGCCCTTGCTGCATTAGAAAACGTTTAGATATTTTTATCTTAGTGCAACTTGCTCACATTTTGTTCACTTTTCTCCGCACAAAAACAGCTGAAAACCAGCTAATTGGTTTAATATAGAATCTTTATCTGAATTGCGAGAACAATCAAATTGTCCGTGGCGTCGTGTGACTGGAAAACAGCCTAACCAGATGAGCATCACAGTGTTCATTATTTCACATTAATAGTTAGCTTACAAATTACAGAATTCACCAGCTAGTCGTCACTCAGACACCGAACTTTGAACAGCCAAATATTCAGCATTGTGTAGATTAAATGTGTTGCCGTCTGGTGTGTGTGTGAGGTTTGGTTGAAGTTGCTTGAAACTGACCTTTAACCCCATGATTCAGACTTTAGAAAAGTCGTAAAAGAGACGCATGGTCACATGGTGATTCCTATATGGTATAATTCATGGTTGGTTCAATCTGGTTTATGTGCTCTTACAAAACCACCAAACTTTTAGCTGATAAAAGTGAGGCATCCATTTGAGCTGCTGTAGAAAAATGGCAGTGTAAGATGTTGAAGAAGGTCCTTGCATAAAGTGCATATTCTAAGGCTACACAAGTATATACAATTATACAGACATACTTATGCATAATGTATTTAATATCCGCTAGTAAACCCTCCTAAATGTTACACACTGGGCTTTTTTCAAATTAATGTTGACCGTAATCTGGATGAGTAAAACTGTCCTTGCCATAAAGGCATCATATAAATCTTGGTATTAAAAATTGATTATCAGCGATTGCCAATTTTCAAATTACGATTGTTTCAAAAACTACAGTCCCCAGCCAGCAGAGGCAGAGCCAAACTGTTCACATCTACAGAACAACCTAGGAGCACGTTTTCCAGGCTGATCGTAAGAGACATCTTATTTAACGCTAGAACACAGAGTGCGGAAACATTTAGGAAGGCCATCATCACTGATAATACTGTAATCTGGGACAGAGAAAGTGTTTGTTTAAATGACATTACTCGGCAGCAGTAGTCATGAAGGTCATGAAGAGCTGTGAACGTTCCTCAAAGGCAGATAATATATGATGAATGAAGTATGGTTTTACCTCCACCCAAGGCAGATATTTGCTGATCAACTGTGTACAGTTGTCAACACTGAACTTCCACATCACTAACAATTTAATAACCCTCATCACCTTTGGGTCGTTAATACTGTGATGGGCTCTGGAAATGGGAATAGACTGCCACCAGACAATTTTGAGTCTAACCGCCTGGCCATGTAATTACAGTCCTTAGAGTAATAAAGTTCTCAACAAAGCTGTAACCATAATGGATCTGCAAAGCTTTGACATCTATTTGAATGTGCTGCTGTAAAAGAAAAAGTGATGTTGCATAGAACAGTCAACAACATTATGAATGAAGTGCTAATCAGAGAGAACAATTACAGCAGATCCGGGAACAAACACTCAAAAAGCAGTCATGGATTGTTGTTTATACTTGAGGTAAACTCACCTGTAGAGACATTACTGATGTCACAAAGAGTTAAAGGTGATATATAGTACGTAAAATATGTACAACAACAACCTTTAGCATTTAAACAGTGAAGTGAAGTAGTTTTTAACACATTTCTTCACTCTCAGATGACATATCGTGGTGATTTTATGCCTTATATGTTATATTTCTTATATCCAGAGTATTTTGGCTTCCTGCTTTTGGCATATGGTGATGGACAGATCAGACTTTGCTGCAATGGCTTTTCTCTGGATTTATTTCTGCCCAAAAACCAGATGGTCTTCAAAGCAGCAAGCCGCTGTTTATTTCTTCAGAAATTAGACAGGTTGTGCAAATGTTCCACCTGATTGGTAAGAAATGTAATTCCAACTCAACTGTGTGTAGAAAATAGGAATCCTCTCAAGCACAGAACTGAAAGGTGGGCTGTCATTTGATAAATCTGACAAATTAAGTCATCATGCATGTTCCAGCACATGTTGTTTTTTTTCTTAAATCATAAACCTGCTCAGTATTCTCCTCACGCAAATTACAGACATGAGTACTCAGACTTACACCAGAACAGATGTGTGTCTGGAGTTATCAGTTCTCCATACTTTCTCCGAGGAGAATATGCTCTTCAGCAAAGCTCTAATTGACCAACCTCCCTCTAACAGTTGTTATAATGACGACGTCTGAATTGTCTGAAATTCATGCATAAAATATATCTTGCTCTCCTGGTTTTTCATGACTGATACAGTGTGTTTCTCAGCGGTGACTTCAGACGGCAGCTGATCTTCACTCATGTTAACACGAGTGTCCTCTGTGATCAGAGCTGGGTGAGCATAGATGAGACACGAAGTGTTACACGTTGTGTTGCTGCTCCTGGATCATTTTTCGCATTTCCCATTGAACGCAAAAGCCATCCTTGAGCTTTGCTGATTCCCCAAGGTTCATTCTTTTCCTTCTTTGTGTGTGCATGCACGGGGTTTAAATGCAACAGCCAAGCAATTAGAATGAATTAAAAAGGTGATTATTATTATTAATTATTCACAAAGAAATTGAATGTGTCAGGTAAAGCACTTGTAAAATGAAATACTAATGAACTCATTTGAGATTAGCAGGAAAAGATCATAATATGCCACCAAGAATCACGTTAAACTCCAAAGCAGCACATATTACCCCTGTCTGAGAATTAGACAAGTAATTAGACTGCCTCATATGTGTAAAGCCGCAGTGCATCACTTTTTTGTTGTTGTTCTAAATCTGCCTTTGATTGGTCTCTGCGAACAGAAATGATGCAGCATATCTGATAACAGTCACTGTCAAGCAATACTATCAGACCTGACTGATGGAGCGTTTGTGGGTATACAGTGTTGGGGAGTTTTTGCTAACACGAACAGTGAAGATGGCCCTTGGAGTCTGTGGTGTTAAGTTTAAGGGATTTATCTGAGTATAATTGGCGAAGACAGGCATGTACAGGGCCTGATGCTATACCTCCAATATTGAAGAGCAGTTCTCCAGATGACACATACAATCTTCTGTCTAATGACCTTTAACGTATTGCATCAATAAGGCAGTGTATGAATGTTGCTTGGCAACATGAAATCAAAACTCTGACAGAGAGGCATGTGGAGTTGGTAGGCTTAATCCATATGGTGTGAACTTATTATGGTCTGAATATATATTCATATTTCAAAGTTTACCTTTAAATATTGTTCACTTCACAAAGAAGCAATGAAGACACACATGGAGCAACAAAAATTGTTAAATTATCAAATATTTTTGTCAAAGTGAATGTAATGTGTGTTGCATTGTGATAACATTTGAACCACCATTTGTTTTTCTTATGTGAATATCTCCACTTACAGAGCCATATAACACTATATTGTGGATCTAAATCCTGGTAGCACTGCAGTGATAAAACTCTCTGAGATTTCTGAACAAGAAAGAATAAAATAAAATAGAAAATTGTGGCATGTTCAGTTTACTTCAGGCATTGTTGGCTTCTTCCAGAATCACTGGAAATTTGTTGTTAAATAAGCGAGAAATGTGAAACAAAACCATATGGCACATAAAAAAAAAAAAAATGCAGACAAACCAAAACCTTGGTGTCTTGCTGAGTTCAACTCCAGACAGAAAGCTGTGTGTGCTTCTCTGGTCAGGGACTGGAAAACACAAACAACTGTGTCGCTGGGAAGTTGCCAGAAGCTCAAAGTAATGATGATAAAGCAAAGGAGCAGCCTTTAGAGCTTTGAAATGCTTACAAAGCTTTGCCCACGGATCTTTGTGTATTCTTTTGTCGGCATACAGGGTAAGTTACCCCTGCGCCCTTGGCAATGCTAAATTAAGATTTCTTTGTGCTTCTGCAGGGCAACTCCAACAACATTGCCACCATTGATATTTCAGTGGGCTTCATTGGTCTGGAAAGTTATGTAGAAGCACCTGCCGTCTTCTTAACGGCCCTCAACACTTATGCAGGGCCCCTGCTCTGGGCGTGTCACCTGGTCTGCTACCTCAGCTCAGAGAGAGACCGGTAAGTCAGTTTAAAAGTCATTCTATGGCACTACTATATTTACTATACTGTATAAACTATATTTACAATATTGTAATATTTGATGTTGTGATAATGTATCAATTTGTTGATGCTCCGATGATGGTTTTGTGTTTTTAAGCCTCCGATCAACGAGTTAACAGCAGGCTTTCGGCCATTTGACTCCCTCTTTCCCTTCTCTCACTACAAAAGAGAACTTTAGGCAGCTGTTCTACTATAGAGAAATTACAATTGTAACTGTTGTAACAGCTTCTGTCACTCCAAGCAGTGGCCGGACAACACTGACACGTCAGTTTTATGAAGACATTGCAACAATACATGGATGGATGGGTGGGTGAATGGGTATGGGTATAATAAATACCTCTAAATACCAATCCAATTTACGTGATTTACAAAAAGCACATTTGCAAGATAGCTGGGGAAATTGATTTAAAGGTTCTGCTCTATTCTTATTCAGTTGTAAACCATCCGTGGCAGCAGATCCACTCAGTATCATCACGGACAGACTTCAGAGTGTTGGTTTCATCTGTTTCGCTGTATTGCTTTGACTACTCTCTGGTGAAACACTACTATTATGATGCTGTCGTATAATATTTTTGCAAAAAAGCTGTGCTCCTGCTTATATAATGATATTTTAATACTGTAAAAATGACTGATTCAGAATTTTACTGACTGAACTTAATGCAAATACTATATATCCTCTCCTGTTCCCTCCATTTAACCCTCATCGCCCATTTTTCCTTTCACCCCAACCAGCCAAAGCACATGCTGCACATTCTGAGTCTGGTTCTGTCTGGCTCATTGTCTTTAGCTGTAGGGTTTTCTCTACTTTCGCTGTAATATTGTGAGGTCTCTGCCTCACTATGTAAAGTGTCTTGAGATAATAAAAAACTGCACAAAGGAACAAACAACCAATCACTTACATTCACACCTATGGGCAATTCAGAGTGTTCAATTAACCTTCGCCATGTTTTTTGGACTGTGGGAGGAAACCAGAGAATCCCGGAGAAAACGCACACACAGGGAGAACATGCAAACTCCATGCAGAAGAAGGCCCTTGTTGTGATTTAGCGCTATACATGTTGATTTGATTTGATTTTAAGGTGCACAAAAATTTGGATAATTTGTCATTAAGGAGATTTGCTTGCAGGGTATCAAAGATGCATGTAAACAGCTTAACCTGCGTAAGACTTTGACAGGAGAAAGGCCTGTAGCAGGGCTGGGTGAATGAAGCCATCCATTACAGCTTCCCCTCAGCATGACGCCTCTGCACAGCACTGAGTGATGAGGTCGGTGGCTGGGCAGCAGCTGTCCTGCTGACAGAACCTTAACTGAAATGTTCTTTTAATGGAGACAAAGGGTAATGTTGGTATAAAATGGGTTTGTTTTACCTGCCTGTTTTGTAAATGACAATAACAAAAATGCAAGGATTTATCTAAGGCTGCAGCAGAGTGATATGCAGTACAGTCACTACTCTGTGCCAAAACAAACATTTTGTAAATAAAAATGTTAGTGCCCGATAGAAATTGACTGTAGAGGAAACATACTTGTTTTAGAATCCCACTTTCGAATATGATGTGTTCAACATATTTTTCTAATACTGAAACTGTTCCATTTCAGTATTATAAACTGGAAATGTTAAAGTTCATCTATCTGACATTTTGGTCTAGAACGGCTCCTGGCTGACAAATGAATAATAAAAATGAAGAGAAAAAAGGAAAGAAAAAGAAACATTTGTGTGAGTCCAAGAACCTGTCCATCACATTTTCACCCTCATCAGCCCCAAATGTTCCACTTTCACATTGTAACCCTAAAATTAAAAGATTTCATGTCTCCAGGTTGATCAGACCCCACAGAGGCCTCACCCTCTCCTTTCTGAACTGTGTACTAAAGACAAGAGTTTAATATTTCGGGAAGTGAAACCAGAAGTAACCATATTAGAAGAGTAGAGATTTGTCCTGACTGAGAACTCGGTCGGAACAAGGGCCTTTCTGCATGAAGTTTGCGTGTTCTCCACCACTTCCTCCCACAGTCCAAAAACATGCAATATGGGACACTATAATTGTCTCTTCCCTGACTGTCAGCTTCATTGTCTACTTCTTCAATTTTGTTTTTCTTTCATATATTTATGCAGGACACTTAGCATACAGTTATATTAGCTATGTGTTTGTGATGGTTTTCTGTCTTGAAGCAAAAAGTAAAAAAAAAAAAATCCTTATTTTTATACAGCCTTCATATTATAAAGGACATTGTCAAATGTAAATATGTCTATAGTGGGAATTAAGCACACTGACCTCAACAAACAACATCCATTTATCGACCTTTTAAAAGTTAAGGCTTCCTTTTATTCAAAGGAACCATACAATACCATTTTGATCTCCATTTTGCCATTTTCTTCCGATTCGTCATGCGCCCCCCTCCCCACTACAGTTCTTGCTGGTCACATAGTGCTGGCGTTTTTGTTGTTGTTTTTTCCCCCGGTTCTCCGACAGTTATTGCCACCAAAGAAGCAAAGAGCTTTCTTCCCAGGAAAAAGACAACAGATATTCCATCAATAACAATGGCCGTCCACGCCACGTCATGGAAAATTGACCAATGTAATGCGAGATGTGAGCTAAACGTGAGATTTCACCGGTAAGCAAATATGGCAGAAGCGAAGCGACTCCTCTGAAGGCTTGAATCTGCAAAATTTGATCACATTCAGCGAAGTTACCGGTGAAAATGGGAAGAAAAAACTGGTCTTTAGGGAGTCCTGCCTAAAAGTAGGGTGTCTAATTTCTTATTATTTTCAGACACCTGATCTCTTAAAGCCTGTGCTATATTGATGAAGAACTACTGATTAAGACCATTACCCCCTTAAGAAAATGTTGACAGGCTTTATAATTTGAGATTACAGTTGGGTAATTTTCTCTTAGACTTGCTTACAAAGCAGTGGAGTCACCACCTGATTGTTATTCAGAAAAAATACAGGTTTCAGCCACTTCCACATTGGCTTCACTTTATGGACCCCGGAGACTATGTCCACTTTTATATGCAGTCTATGCTTATAACTGCATTCCTGTTGTGCCATACCCATTTTATTTAGAAATGTTGTTTCCCCTTAGATTAAAAAAGGGTAACAAATGAAAAGAATTCTGACATCATTGCTGCACCGTGACCTTAGTTTCTCCTCGAGAAGCAACAAGGAGCAAAGGAGAATGACTTTACAGGAACCAGTGTGATATGTTGTGTATTTCATGGGCATTAGTTGAAGTTGCTGCCTGAAGTGTTACTTTCGGGAAAAAAAAAATTCAGATGCAGCACAAGCACTGATCAATTTCACACGTGAACCTGAAGTGCAACAACAACAACAATGCAGGCAGGCGGTAAATCGCATTTAGAGCAACAGGACGATTGATCTGCCCACAGCTACTAATGGAAGGTGATGTTTTGTGCTTGGCTGCGTTTGCTACATTCACTGGTTTTTACCCTCTATAACTCCAACAGTTTGATTTTGTCTGTGATTCAAATTAACAGCACATTTATTAATCCAGCTTGTGAAGATGGTGTAGCAGTGGACACACATCTTTCTCTGCTGATATACTTCACAGCGTTCTGCAGAAGCCCACCTGTAATATGGATTTGCAGACTCGGTGACAAATAAACGTCTAAAATAGTCTCTCACAGACGTACAGTAGCTCATTTTAAATTCACCCTGCACCATCAGCAGCTCACCTAAAAGGCAAATGCTGGAAATGGGCTTTGATCAATAGCTATTCAACGGGCTTCCCTCACCACTGTCAAACTCCACTTAAAGTAGCACCATGATTTGAAGAGAGTGTGTTCATTGAATTAGTCCACATGATGACTGAAGATCTTCAAGGCAGGCTAATCATTGGATCTCTAACGTCACAGATTCAAACAGCAAAAACATCGATATTCAGGTTCACACTATTTACTACATCGAACATGATTTACTTTCAGCTGCATTGGTGCTTTGAAATCACTTTTGTTGAGAGCAGAGAAAAGGTGGAGATGACAGACTGTTGATCTTTTGTGCGTCTGTGTGAGCTTGAGAGGGTGACAGTGTGTTTGAAATATAATGTGCTGTAGGACACTGCGTCAGTGCGACTTTTTTTTTTTTCCTGCCCCCACATTTAACAGTTCATAAAGACCAAAACTTTCTTTTCTTTCTTTGAACTCTTCATTCTGCTTTTTCCAGCGGGTTCTTACCACACACTGGATAAGTGACATCAAGCTATAATCAAGCTAATCTTCTCTGTCGTCTCATTCATCTATAATTTATCAGTGTGAATTTGAGATGTGGCACGTACCCCTTTGCAGAGGCACTGTAGAAGTCAGAATGTTAGAGACTGACGGTGCAGCCCGGCAGAGAGGCTGCACATGAATGTTTCAATGTCTCTTTGAGGTGGAACACAGACATAAACTTCAGCTGCGTTAAACACCACAGCTTTGTGGCAGTAGCATCGTCTTAAGATCTTAACTTAATCTGAATTTACAGCGTTTGATGGGATTATGGAACAGAAATAAAAAAGTGGACGTAGTCTTCATCGCAGGCTCCCATTGGACAATACAGTTATTTACATACAACACTGGTTGTGATGTCATTTTATTTATTATTTACTGACTTTTGGGCCACACAGCAGTATAGTGACTATCACTGTTGCGTCACGGCAATAATGTTGCCAGTTCAAATCCTTGCTCTGTATGGAGTTTGCATGTTCTGCCTGTGTCAATGTGGGTTTTCTCTGGGTTCTCCAGTTTCCTCCCACAGTCCAAAAACATGCAGAGGTTAATTGGACGCTCTAAACTGACCACAGGTGTGATAGTGCTGGCGAGGGCAAAAGTATCTGAAAACCAGAAGTCCACAAAAAGTTATATTCTTGGCTCCACAGTGCAGCACAGAGTTCTACACAAACTTCCAGTCCCAGAAGATTTTTCTGTCCAGTGGATACATGTTATATATGACGGCAATGTGCCTGCTAGAGCCTGCAAATGATCACTTTTCCAAATGCTAAGCCTCTGTTGCTGATGTCATTTCCTGTCCCTTAAGTTTTGTTTAACTGTATTTAAGGTGGACCTAAAGAGATACTACTAAACAGAGCGTTCTGAACAGGACTGTTTTGGCAGGGTGATTGAACTGCTCTGGTGCTTCATTCTTATATGGTGTTTGGACCAAAGCATGTCACAGATATGTTGATTAGGACACCAGGGAACTAGGTTAACTTGTAGAAATAGGATATAAAATGACCCCTTTAAGGTTAGAGTTAGGAGTTCTGGTTGAATGAATGGACGTCAATGCAGTGTCCTAAGAATACTAGGTTGCTTGAAACTGTGTGTGTGTGTGTGGTAATGGGCCATTGGTTGAAATTTGTCCTCTAAGCTGAACAACATCCCACGTCTCCTTCTACATCAGCGTGCCTTCTTCTCTTGTCTTGGGAGAAGGTTTTAAGTTCCTCCCCCGCAGCTGGGACTCTGCCTGTTTGAGTGAACAACCTCCCTCTGGGTCTTGCAAAGTGCACACACAGTGTTAATGTAGCTGCACGTGTTTGTTTGTTTTTTACATCGTCATCTCCTAATCTCCTCTCTGCATCCCTCCACCCATCATATGTTTTTTTATTTTTTTTATTAAGTCATTTACCAGTTTATCAGAATTTGCCAGCAAGCAATCTGTATTATTGTGATCAGGTAATAAGATCAGTCTCTTTTTCTGCGTACATGTGGAAAGTAAAAGATTCAGAATAAGAGAAACAGTATCCTTATAAAGGAGTTATCAGACACGATCTGCAGTTCCACTGAATCATCCATCCCATCGTTTATAAAACATAAATCAGCCTGGACTGACCTTGGCTCCCTTATAATACATTTTTCTGTTACTGTGTTGGACATTTCCCGTTTATTTACAACCAAGTTGCTTGTGTTGCCCCCTGTAGTGCCTTCCTCCTCTCTGATGAGTCTTTTTCCTCTCTGCAGGAGCCCGGTTGCAGTCGGCCATGGTTGCTACTGTTTGGCCCTGCTGAGGTCTGTGCCAGCAGCAGCCTACATTGTGCTGGTAACTGTTCTACGCTACCATCTCTTCATATGGAGCGTCTTTTCGCCCAAATTACTGTACGAGGCCGTGCACCTGCTGCTGACTGCTGGGGTCTGTCTCTTCTTCAACACGATGGAGCAAAGCCACAGCTCTGGTACGTCTAAGGCAGCCAAAGACTCAGATTCACCGCTGTTGACGACAAAAGGTCAAACACAGTCGTCATCTGTGTCTATGAAATGCTCATAAAGACTGACGCTCACTTTTACCCTCACTTTGTCCTCTGATCTGTTCACAGTATGAGAGCAGACACTCCTGAAAGACAAATACTAAATACTTTTAGAATGGACTTTACTATTTGAGGGTTTATTTCATATTTAATCACAAGGGGGAACAAGTTTTTCTTTGAAAGACACTAACCTTTTTTACATTTCTACCTCAGGGACTAGCATACAGTGCTACACAGAGTCTGATGCTATGGCTTCACGCCTAATTTGATGACTAATGTGTAACAGTGGAAACAAACTAAGAGTTAGTAAAGTGAATGAATTGTTTTTTTTAAGGACTGTCTTCTTCTTTTTTCGGGTGAACAAACTGTTGAAACATTGTAAAAAGGGTAAATGATTGATAAGAAAATGGTTGTTGCTAAGGATGATAATGAATATTATGTTTGATTATGAAAAAAAAAAGTTGATCAGTTTATGTGATTATTGATAATTGCATCAAAGCAACTGATGAAAACTGATTTTTAAAAAAAGATTTCCACTGCAATCTTGAACCTGCTTCTAAGCTCGACCTGCAGAAGTGATGAAATTTACCAGGGTCCTTGAAAGCATCACGTTAGCTGCTCTTCTAAGCTTTACATGCGCATAAAAAAACATGGTTAAGTTTGTTTAAAGACAGAACATGCTGCTGGATTTGAAAGAGTCTATCACTACCTGAAAATAGTACATGTACACATGTTAGTCCGTGCTTCTACTGCATGTGTAGCTTGAGTTAGATTAGAGTTACACATGCACCACAGTTCCCGTCCTGGCCAGGAATAATATTACGGGCTGATACACTAAAGAATCCAACAACAGTGACAGGAACATGGCAGTATTTAGGACAGTACATTTTTTGGACTGACGAGGTGACAAACTGTACTCTGTCAGCTTAAAGAGTTTGATATTTTAAATGGATGGTAAGAAGACTCGGAATGCCACCTGACATTCTTACAACCACACATAAAGAAGTTAAAATGGTTTTTTTTGTTCTCTGGCGGAGCGGAGGTGGACACACTTCAGTCAATAAATCAATTTCCTCACTTGTACTTCTTCACAAGACCAATAGTCCAAATGGAACGGCATAGTGGAGCCACAACCGCCGCTCGAACTCGACTGTGCATGAAAATGTAGTGCGAGTGAGGAATAGCTAACTTGAAAGTTATTTCACAGAGAAGTACCGTGTTGTATTTTCATACTCTGTTGAACGGCTTGTTTCAAATAAAGTGTCACATGAACGAGGGAGATAATGAAATTTGAGTTCAATATTCAGGGGATAATTCTGTCAAATATTTGAACAGCATTTTTGATTGAAATGCTCGTCTCGAGAAGCTGCTTTGCTCTTTTGGTTTCCTGGTATCGTGCCTGCTGCTGGCTCTTTGCTCGACTGAGACACTAGAATAGAACATCGCTGTTAATTCTCCTATTGTAACAGGTCATTGTGTGCAGGGGTAAAAGACCTGTTGACTAATCATAGAGATTTATGATTTGAAAAGCCAGTCTGCACAGCCTGTACCTGCCCACTCAGACCAACAATTACCTGATGTTTTCGATATTCTCACATCAGATGAGCAGTTTTATAGTTTTCAAGATGTCAAATTAAGCAGATTTATCTAATTCCCTCTCTATAAATCACCATGTTTTACCTTATTCGTTCATAGTAACATTTGAAGTTAACAATCTTAATGCCAATATTTATAAAGTTTGTGTTTCTCGAGCTGAGAGAATGGACTACAATGCGTTAAAATGCTCATGCGATAAATTGCAGCACATGTTGTGCAGCTCTAATTTAAATTGTATTAATTCAGCAGCAGTTTTAGTGTCTTAGCAAAGATTCTCTTGTCTCACAGTGTCGCCTAGAGACCCATAAAGACATGTTTTACCCCTGTAACCTGTTGGTTTTTTTATATATCAATGAGGATTTACAATCTTTCTAAGGCACTAGGTGGGACACACTTGAGGAAACTGGCATATTTAGCACAGAACCTCTTACTAACACTAAATATGCTCCATATATGTCTCCTTCTTATGCCTAATTTCACTATGACACATAAGTAGACATTCTGAAAATACAGTGTCTGTTTTGTTTGTCATTTCCTGTCATTGTTCAGTATGAGACAGAGTTTGAAAACAAAAGAAAAAACTAAACTTATTCTACTTGGATGACCTCAAGGTTCTTCTGAAAGGCACATTGTTCTTTTATTTTATTCCTTTTCCTTATCCAGCCGAATCCGCCGGTATATACATTACAATTTCAAATGTGCAAGTCATATATAACTTCCCGGGGTTTGGCACTGCCCTGCACTGCAGACTTATGAAGTTCCCCCAACTTCTACTCAATCTGCTCCTTCAATATGAGAGAGAAAACTACCAAAGTAAAGTTGGGAAGCTGGCTATCGTCCAAAGTAATAAGGAGTATTGAGCCAACACAGCAAACAGTGTGTTGCCATCCAAGTACTTAGGCAGCCCACTGTATTAATACAGTGTGTCACTGACGGCTTGGACATCGGAACTTTTTAATGTCATTAACTGGCTGCGTCAGTTCATCATGTCTGTTCAGCACTGCAGCTTCCTGTTTTAGCTGTTTTTATTGCAGTTGTGATGTCAGTAAACAGCTACTCTAGGGTTCCCTCGCTGATTAGAACGTGGCTGTTCTCGCATAATTTAACACCGCTGGACCATTGAAGACGCATCGATGAAGCTACATTGTGCAACTTTTCACCGGCAGGCAGTAAAGTGAATCCCACCTCCAACACTTGTCACTCACCTTGATGAGTTGTCCGCCTTGAAATGGTTACTCGCCTAAGGCTAAGATCACTGACACTCCCCATGTCACCACAGGCCACGGCAGAGACACAGATGCCAAGCAGAGAAAGGAGAAAACAAACAGCAGGACTAATGTTTACTGTGCTATTGAATAGTTTTTGTTTTTTGCTGCAGTTGTTGTTGCTGCGTGAGTCACCGTCAAGGTGACGGCAGTGCGGACTACACCCACGGAAAGTGGAATTTGAAAGTCAGGAAAACGAGAGGATTTACATTTGAATAGACAGGGTCACTGATCGACGTACGCCGCATGTGGATCACAGTGTGTATGCTGGTTTGCATCAGAAGCAGGAGAAATTAAGCTTTGAGGTGTCCGAGCACAAAGACTCACCAGTCCTTCAGAGAAGAGGAGGCATGCTGTGCTCGTGTGCCTTCTCTCTCTGAAGTTGAATATGGAGTCTGACGCTCAGATCGTGAAGATGATAAAACTCTACGTCACGGACGAGGATTATTCAGCCTGTGTTCAGTGTGTTTGGTTTCACTTGTCTCACAACCGTCACGTCACAAATTCTGCTCTATATTGAGTCAAACAAACCGTTCCTGTTCTTCTGAAGAGACCCACAACACACTGTGAGATTAAAGGACGTCATGAAATGGCTGAGTCAGTCAGAATAAAGCTGCAGAAAATCCACTTCTTCAGCCAAAAACAGTGGAGGTCGTCAATTTAAAAGATGGGAATGTGTAATTAGTAAGTGGTGGCTGGATCACGCTCAGTGAAAATTTCCTTTTTTATTTTTTTTTACAAGTTGAGTTTATGTTTTCCAAACATCACGTTTGCTGTGTGTTGTGAGAGAGCTCTTTCAAAGCTGTTTCCCCCCAAATCTGATGGGACTGCCCCTTTCTGTGTGAAATCATTCCTCTGTATCCAAACATCCAGCAGCCCGTGAAACAGACCAGAATAGTTTCTGTCTCCACATGACTCAGAGTCCTTCAGCAATAAAGGGAAGTGGATTTTGTTTGTTTTGTTGTTTTTTTTGCTACTTCATGTACAGTAAATAGACATGAACAGTGATGACAACATCACTATTATGTTTCTGTTCAAACAAGCCTCTGTAACAAAACGATTGTTGTTTCCTTTATTTTGAAAGGTGTCTGATTGAGGCAAACCAATTATTGAAGTTCCTTGAATGTGTTTGTTTATTGTTGTTTTGATGTAGTTTAGTAAGTATGTAGTTTATAGTAACGATACAGGATCACATCTTTAATGTGCACTACCAGTCAAAAGTTTGGACACATTCTCATTTGAATTGTCTTTCTTTATTTTCAAGACTATTTACGTTGTAGATTCTCACTGAAGGCATCACAACTATGGATGAACACATGTGGAATTATGTAGTAAACAAAAAAGTGTGAAATAACTCAGATTCCTCAAAGTAGCCACCGTTTGCTTTGATAACTCCTTTACACACTCCTGGCATTCTCTCGATGAGCTTCATGAGGTCGTCGCCTGAAAGTTTTCCAACAGTCTTGAAGGAGTTCCAGATACTGAACACTTGTTGGCCCTTTTTCCTTCACTCTGCGGTGTGTCCAGTATTTGGCCTGGTAGTGTAGGTGCATTGATTTTGCCTGTTTGTCTCATATAGTGTGTGTGTGTGTGTGTGTATACAACTTTTGCTGTTTTCTGTGTTTTCAAATTGATTTTGGGAGTTTTTGGTTTTTGTTCGGTAAAACTTTATTATCATTTTTTTTAAAGATCATGAATTATTGATGTTTCTGTAAATGAAATAAATTATTAACTCTGTTTAACAGTGAAATGTGGGTGTTTTATCAACAGTAAAGATTATGGTAAGAAAATATTGTTGGAGCACGATTTTGGTTGAACACTTGCATTTTTAACCAGACTGTAAATTTGTATATCACAGAAAATAGTAAACTTCCACATTGTTTGTCTTCTCTTGTCGTGACTTAAAATTCTATCAAGTATATGATATTAAGACGACGCTGAAGTTAGCCTCCGATTTGCCACTTAAAGGGAAAGTTGAGGGAAAACTTGATGTGCAGTGCGACTGTTTGTACACTGATTGTCTGTTTTTTTGTGACACTTCTTGATGTGAAAACATTTTATACATGTTAGGTAAGACATTAACCTTGCATGACATCCACTGTTGTATTTGTGTAAACTTTTATTTTATTTGTGAAATGCTAAAGGGGAGATTTCACTGTTTTTGTTTTATACCTAGACCTCATTAAAAACCACTGTACCTAGACTTCTGAAATGTGGACTAGATTATCCTGCAGACCCTGAAGATTCATAATAACACTGTCTCTGATTCTATTTGTGAAAATGCAGTAAAGGCACATTTCACCGTTTTTTCAGCATGTAGACCACTTTGGACCAGGTCCTGATCCAAAAACACTGTACCTACCTGAAATACAAATACAACAGTGGATGTCATGCAAGGTTTATGTCTTACCTAACATGTATAAAATGTTTTCACATCAAGAAGTGTCACAAAAAAACAGACAATCGGTGTACAAACAGTCGCACTATGCATCAAGTTAATTTCCCCTGTTTCCCCTTAAGTGCCGAATCGGAGGCTAACTTCAGTGTGATAATATCACACTGAAGTACATACAAGTATATCACACATTGTGTCCAGCCATGGCAAAAGGGTTCACATGTCTACTTCGGGACATTTGGAGTTATTTACAGATTCCGAAAGTGTGATATCTAAGCTTTCCAACAATGTCAAACACATGTCCATCTGATCATTTTTGAGGAAGATGTGGTCATTTGAATGTAGGCACTCCTCAAACTGCTTTAGGGAGAAATACAGCCTGAAAGATTTCGACCCTCTTGAGGAGCCAGGCCAATAGCTGCTCATTTGCATGACATTAACATGGTCACAACCCCCCACCCAGTCTAGCTGTCAGTGACATCTGATGTCTATTAGCCCACAGGACAGTAACAGTGTAGCAGTTTGGGGAAAAAAAAGGAATGAATGTAGTTCATGTCAATGTAAGGCAAGGCAAGGCAAGTTTATTTGTATAGCACATTTCAACAACAAGGTAATTCAAAGTTCTTTACATAAAGCATTAAAAAGCATAGAAAAGAGACATTTATAAAATCAGATATAACATCAAAATAAAAACAAGCAGGTAAAATTTAAAGATTAAGATTAAAAAATAAAATAGATACAACTAAAATAAAAAGATAAAAAATAAAATCAAGAGTATATATAAGGAATAGAGGTTACAGTGCAGTATTGGAAATTACTGAAATGCAGCGGCAAACAGAAAAGTCTTCACTCTTGATTTAAAAGAGGTGAGAGTTTCAGCAGACCTACAGTTTTCTGGGAGTTTGTTCCAGATATATGGTGCATAGAACTAAAATAAAGAAATAAAATATATCTAAGTGTGTGAAGGAATATTTTCCAGACCATGGACTATATTATCATCTTCAATACCAGTTCCTCCCCCACAATGTGGCTGTACCCACTCTGTCCATCACAGTTGATATGCGGCTAAATGATGACATCACAAACGCACCCTCTTCTGCTTACTCTTCTGTGCTGTAACCTTTGGTGCTGGGCATGTGAAGTATTTTGCCTCATCAGAACAGAAAGGACGGATTTTTTCAAAAAGATACGTCTGCCTGTCCATGGTCAGTCCAGGTGGGGCCAGGACGGGGAGACTGTCAACAGGGGGCAGAACTCCTGGGTTGCGCAGTAGCTGAAACTCGATAGGCTCTGCATCACTGTGAGTTTGAGCAAGCACCACACCTGGTCTGTTGGCATCAAAGCTGTGACAGAATAGAAGCACACAACAGGATATTTAAAACATGGCTCACTGTTCACATGGAACACTATCATGTCCATTCGTGATTTTTTTATTTATAAAATGCAGAATTTTTAATATAAATACCTAAAGTGCTGATAACTCTTGATCTGTGGGAGCTTCCGAAAGTAGGGACTCAGATGTGTCTGCCAGTCGATGGTCTTTACTATCACTCTGCCATCTGCCGTTCCAACAAGCTGCGGAATATTGAGGCGACTTTCAGGAGAGCTGTGTTCCACTACCTGTTGACAGCAAGAACCACAATGAAAATAATGATTTAACTTTTCCAAAAAAATCACATTTTACACATTACATATAGCAGTCTATATAAGCATTTGGCTATTGTATAGAAATCAATTTATACACATACCAAGAGCCTTAGCCGACCTCATGTATTGACGCCACACTGAGGCCTTGGACACATGGGTTGGCAGCAACTTCACATGCCAATCCTTATGCCCAGGATTCTGAAAAAAAATAAAAAAATACTTGTTTCAGATCATGGTTCATGTTAACAGGCACTTTATCACTGAATCAGTATAGATTGATCAGTAGTATTGCTTGAATTATGTGTGAATGCCACACCTTTATGTGCATGAATTGCACGTGTAATTAACACGTTCATCACACATTGTGTTAATCATGTGTGATTCATGCATGCAAAGGTGTGGCATTCACACATCATTCAATGCAATGTTAGGTTTCGAACACGGGACTTTCGTCTCAAAGCATTTCAATTATCAAACTGAACCTGCGGGTGTACAAAATCTCAAAGAGGGCCGTGACATGCTCCTCTTACGGCTTATAATACGCTCATCTGACCGAACAAAAGTTTCGATGTGCGCATCATTCTCATTGTAATAATCAGGTCTTCTTCAGTCGAATATGATATCAATTTTGTATATTTTGTTCCCATTTTGAGGAAAATCGATAATGAACATGGCACTAATGTGCGGACAGCTGATATCGTTGAATCGTTGCCAGTTCAATCACCAAACCTGAGGCTTCAGATCAGAACCAGTTGTCACTTGCATTTACGGCCTGTACTTTTGTTGTTGAAATGTGTAAAAATGGCTGCACCTGAACTTGCTTTACTAGCGTTGTTTAGCTTATAAACATATATAAAAATGCATGCCTTTCAAATTTGACATGTCATGTTCTAAACATCAGCTACAAAGAAGAAGAGCACTATGTTTATGTAAGAAATATTAATGTTGTAATGTTTCACACAGAGTCTTGTGACTCAGTTTGGGTTGTGACCGTGTGTCTCTGGAGGAATCGATGACATATGATAAACTTCTCACTGGAGATTCTCCTGTCAAAGTTTCCATCTGACTTTAGTAATGCAACCATCTGTGAACGTGCGCCCAGTGTGACACACACACACACACACACACACACACACACACACAGGTGGGAGGATGATAATTTAGTAATCTGCCTTGTATCTGCTATCCACCCACCAAATAATTATTTTATGCCTTCAGGAGCCGGACTTCAATGCCATCATTAAAGGAACGACACGTTGAATGCTGTGCTCACTTGTGAGTGGGCGTTTCTTCAAAATCTGCACTGTAACGATGCACTGAAGATGTATTACTACACTGAAGTGTCACTGAATAAATGTTGCAGGCAGAAAGTTGTGTTTAAGCGGATTTTTATGTTACACAATAACAGAAGAGAATGTTGTCTTTGTTTATTTTTCAGCACAAGTTTTCTTTCTTTTTGTGAGTGGATTTTTTTAGTTTTTGACATGATTGCAAACCCTGTTTTCACATTTCTTTTGTGCTTCTCCATCCATCTATCCGATTTTTTTTTTTACCTCTTTATCCTCCACAGGAGGGTCACAGGGGGAGCTGTGCCAATCTCAGCTGACAGAGGGCGATAGGTGGGGTACATCCTGGACAGTTCACCAGTCCATCGCCACATGTAGAGACAAACAACCATTCACTCTGGCTTTCATACCTACAGTCTATTGAGAGAGTTCAATTTACCTAATCCCCAAATCTGCATGTTTTTGGACTGTGGGAGGAAACTGGAGAACTGGAAAAAACCCACGCACACACGGGGAGAACATGCACACTCCATGCAGAAAGGCCCTTGTTCTGACCTGGGCTCAAACCCAGCTGCAAAGGCAAGAGTGCTAACCACTACACCAACCGTGTGCATCCTTTTGTGCTTCTCATTTGTGTTATTTTAAACTCTTTCCACTCACTTTGCAACTTAAAGGAGTCATATTATATCCTATTTCTCCTAGTTAACCTAGTTCCCTGGTGTCCTAATGAACATGTCTGTGACATGCTTTGGTCGAAATACCTTAAGGATGAAGTTCAATCCCCCTGCCAAAACAGCCTTGTTCAGAACACTCTGTTTCGTAGTATCTCTTTAGGTCCACCTTGGAAAAAAAGTAAAACGAAAGTTAAAGGTGCCAAATGTAAGATTGTGGCCAAGAACAGTTACTACATTCAAATTCAAAATACAGAGGCCTTTTAGGTTTTCGTTTTCTGACGTAACTGGCAACCCGTGGTTGCTCGGCAGCTGAGACTCTACTGACTGCAATGATTGGTAGACAGCTGTAGGTGGCGCCACATGTCAAAACATGATTTCAAAACATAAACATGATTTGCAGTCTGCAAAATATTTTTTTTAATGCAAATATTTTGGCTGTACTGTTGTTGTTGGTGAGTTCAGTTTGTTATATGAACATTATTCCTGAGTCTATGTGACATATTAGGAGGATTTTATGGCCAGTTGCTTTAGATTTAATACATAATGCACCTTTAAGGGACAGGAAATGACATCAGCCACAGAGGCTACTGGGAGCTAACAGCAGTTAGCATTTGGAAAAGTGATCATTTGCAGGCTCTAGCAGGCATGTTGCCGTCATATATAACATGTATTCACTGGACAGATAAATCCTCTGAGGCTGGAAGTTTGTGTAAGACTCTGTGCTGCACTGTGGAGCCAATAATAGAACTTTTCGCGAACTTTCGGTTTTCGTATACTGTTGCCTTCTCCAGCACTCACGCGTGTTTTCTGGACAAAGCGGAGCTCCGCGAGACAACAAACAGTGCAGAAGTCAACATTGCATGTTTTATCTCCTGGACCACAAAAACATGTGGTCCAACACACTTTGCCGACTGAGTCCCAAATATAAGGATTTAAATTATTAAAAAGTTGATTTTGCATAATAATAAAAGTAGTGTGTAACTTTAAAAAAAAAAAATGGTGCCAATATTGTTCCATTCAAACTACTGTCAAATATAGTGCTGAATAAATGTGTCCACTCAGTGTTTATAGCTCACATCAAATTTGACGTACTTCACTGTTCTGCACACAGGAAGTACCTTGTTTTATGTCAAGACAGAAAGGGGAAGTCATTTGCAAACAGGCTGGATTGTGACAGAAAAACATGAAAACTTGGGACTTTAGTGCTCAAAAAAACAATCATTTAGTAGCATTATAGGATACATGCTTCTTGTCCTTCCCTCAGTCACGTCTGATAGTGATTGTATTCAGATGAAACAAATAATGTGACATCATTTCTGTTCACAAAGGCCAAACGAAAGCAGAATAATTGATGGTGTTACATTCACTGCGTGAGCAACATTCATCCTTTCTCTCGTTTTCCACCACTTATCCAGTTCCAGGTCATGATGGTTGACCTACCTCTAAGCCATGTCCTCCAGCACTTCTGGGAGATCCTGAGGCATCTGTGGGGTGAAAGAGAAGATAATTCTCCCCCAGTAGATCTCGAAAGCAGGATGTCAGCAGTTCGTCGTATCCAGAGGGCGTCCCCATCAAAAGTCTCCTCAGCTGCCTGTTGTAGCCACTTGTCAGGACCTTATTGGTTTGTTTCAGGTAAGAATGAAGATATTTTTTATCAGCTCAAAGTGGCAGTTGCCAGTTAACCTCAAAAATAATTGCTATAGTGATGTTTTTAATCACTGTCATCTGCAATCCAGCGTTTTGAAAAGGCAGCTGTAAGTTTGAAGCCTGATAATTTGAAGATTCATATTTGTGCTGTGTCCTCTTTGGAGAGACTCCATTTATTTTGGCCCAGCATTTTATTTCATCACAGCTCAGTGAACACTGAGTAAGCAAAAGCTTTAAAAAAAAAAATCCACTTAGTTTTCTTCTTTCTTCTAACACAACGCAATTTTTACAAAGTACTAAGTTTTTCAGAAATCTTATATTGTGCACAAATTTGATCTTGTCGTGATTTATATCAAGAATTGAGTCGTGATGGTTTATCGTCTTGAAAAAACTTGCAGCCATACAACAAGTTTTGAAAGAAGAGATTTACTGGACTCACTCACCTCGACAGTTTTAGCCACCTGGAGATTTTTGTGCTGCAATCACAGCTGGTGGAGATCCAGACCTCATGGCTACAACACCAAGTCACTCAACTATGGAGGCTTTGGCCTGAGGTGTTCTAGTCAACTAGATCTCATGCTGAAACCGGATCTGGATCTGCCTAAGTACAAATCAGGCAGGTTGTTCCTTCGGTCCCATTCATCTGGGTTATCGCCCTAAGACTTTGGATATGGGTCGAGCATGGCCCGCTGGCTGGTGTGCATCCTTGATTTTCAAATTTTTTGGAGTAATTTTAATTTTGGCTGATTTATCACACTGCAATTTCGCTGATTTATCACACTACACCAGGTGGGCAGCGGCTCATCAGCAGCAGCTGCACTGTCTGGAGCAGGGAGGTGGGAGTGAAGAGGCTGTCCTCTTGGTGGGTGAAACATTTTCACACGGTTCACCTCAGAACATGGTGTTATACTGAAACGTCGAAGTCGGTGTCCATTCACCCATACGCAAGCACATACTTATTTACCATTAGCATGCTAGTTTTTTGCGGCTAACTTGGCGAACCTGCTAGTAGCATAGCTAGCTGTTGTCACCAGGCAGGCAGCAGCTCATCAGCAGCAGCTGCGCTGTCTGGAGCAGGGAGGTGGTTGCACAGTGTTTGTATTATGTTAGCCTTTACGTTCCTTATCATGCATTACCATAACTGAAAAATCTTCTTCAGCTCCCACTAGAGGAATACATACATCCTACAGGCACTGCACTAGTTAATAATAATAGCAACAACAAAAGTAATACATTTATAATGCACTTTTCAATTGAAAACTACAAGATTTATAGATTTATAGAATACAAGGTTAATTTGCCCATGTGACTCCATGTGAGACTTCTCTTAACATGTTCAGTTGTATGGTTAATCTTGACTTGTTTACCCATTTTTTTTACATCTCATCTCAATGTGAAAGACGAGACCAATCCTGCTGTATATGTTTGATCAGTGTTATCACTCAGATCAAGTGTAAGCCACTTACATATTTACATATATCCATAACCATAAATATCCATCCATCTTCTACTGATGTTATCCTCCACATGAGGGTTCCAGCTGACAAAGGGCGAAAGGCAGGTCCATCCACTCTCAGACTCACACCTACAGTCAGTTTAGAGCAGAGGTGTCAACAGAGGTGATTACATGTGGCCCAACACTTAATGAAATAATGAATGAATAATTTAAACATGGCCCGTGACCTCTTCCTCTTTCTTTAAGCACAGCATGTGATGCCAGCGAGGTGATAGAATAAAGACAGAATATAATACTATATCGTTTTTTAGCTATATTTGTATTATTTTATTATTAAAATTGTTTAGTGTTTTAATTACAACTGTCTTCACATTTATTTTTTCATTTATATTTATTTTATTTTAAATATGTTTTTATTTTTTATTATTATTATTATTATTATTATTATTATACATCATTCCTTATCAAAACAAACACTTTTACTGAAAAATCATCATGGATGTCTTAACTGCAATATCAAGATGGAATATTGAACCTGGGGGTCTTCCTGCTGCAAAAGGTATGAGTCACAAATCATGTAAACAAAAGGTGCTTTCACACCTATAGTTCGATTGGTTTGGTCCGCACCAGTCAGAAAAATGTTATAATGTAGCAAACAGACGTGGGTACGGTTTGCTTTCACATATGCAGAGTTCTAAACGAACCTCGCGAAGACCATTGGCACCGGAACCGGACTAACCCCCGATTTCCACTGGGCACCACAGCGGAACGTGAGCGCCATGGTCACCGGAGCTGATCGCTGCCACTCTAATCAATTTGAGCATTTCCACCGGGCATGCCGCGGCCTCTTGTGTGCATACAGCTGGCTCACAAGGCTGCTCTGCGCTGATGGCAGCACTGCCCAGCCGTAACGCGCCTGGTGGGGATTGAAGTGGCAGAGAACGGCGCAAAACCGTTTATGCGCCCGGTGGAAATCCGGGGTTATCCCGTATCTCATACCTATAATGCATTAAACTAGACCGTTTTGCCCAATTTGGTTAGGTTGCTTTCACACCAGAGGAACTGTACCAAAGTAGGGCGGATAAAGGCAGGTCTCGGACCTGGTGCAAGATTACATTCACACCTACGCAAACGAACCGAACCACAGCACCAACACGTTTGGTGCGCACCAAATGCTGTAGGTGTGAAAGCACCCTAATGTATTGAACTAATAAATTTAAAAAGTTCACCGGTTTACGCTCTATAGATGATCAATAAATTATATTAGAATTGATTAAATGACTGTCATGCAAAGAATTAGTACCTGACTGCAGCTCTCCTTTGCTTTCGCTGGTTTCATGGCTCACAACTTTGTTTTGGTTCAGTCTCACAGGTCAGTGCTTTCATCAGCATCATGTCCAGTCACAGCAGAAATCACTGTACGCTACTTGTTCAGCACTAAGCAACACACACAGTGAGTAACGATAGCTGGTGAAACATGTACCCTGAGGAGGAGTTGATATAGATCCCAAAACTGAGATGAGGATGGAAAGTAAATGTGCACTAATATTAAGAAAGAGACCAGAAACATGACTTCAAAGGGTCAGGGACACTGTGCAATATACAGGGGGGTCTGGGGGGGCTCGACACCCTGATTAACATTCGAGACCCCGAAAGCCTCAAATGCAAAATTTGAGGGGGGTCTAACCATGTTACAATGTAACTGGAAAAACGTTTTTCCTAAAGATTTCTGTAATTTCTGTTTTACATATGATCTATATACATAATTCACTTTGCATGCTTTCTTATCATTTATGGGCCCACACACGCCCACAACTGACAGGGAAGATAGCCAATACTTCAGGGTGGCACCTGGGGTGGTGACGGTATTGAGCAACAATTGGGAGATGGGACCCCCCAATTATTAATGGGTATTTCGCACACTGGTCAGGGATAAATAATAATGTTGCAAATTACAGTAATGAAGATTGTTTGTGCTGTTGTGAAGAGTGAAGCTAAACAAACTAAGGCTGTCAAAGTTAAAGTGGACATATTATACTCTATTTCTCCAAGTTAAACTGGTTCCCTGGTGTCCTAATGAACATGTCTGTGACCTGTTTTTGGTCAAAATACCATAAGGGAAACTTATGGGACTGGAAATTACATCAGCCACAGAGGCTACTTGGAGCTAATAGCAGTTAGCGTTTGGAAAAGTGATCATTTGCAGGCTCTAGCAGCGGACTTCCGGTTTTCGGATGCCGTTGCCCTCTCCAGCACTCTCACGTGTTTTATGGACAAAGCGGAGCTCCACGAGACAACAATTCCAGGAATTTATCGCATTATGACGTCGCATTGAGTGCGGAAGTCAACATCGCATGTTTTATCTCCTGTACTTACACTGAAGAGGACCACAAAAACATGAGTGAGTCATCTTTTTTCACACTTTGCCGACTGATAGGACCTCCTATAGGGAGTCCCGAATATAAGGATTTAAATAATTAAAAAGTTGATTTAGCATAAAATGTCCCCTTTAACTAATTTAACGCACTTAACACAAGTTTGTTTACTTCTGGTGTGCACTGACTTCTGTCATGAAAGCCAGGAATTATCCATGCGATACAGTCACTTCAGATCCTGTTGGAGAGACGAGATAGTAGCTGAAGATGGTGAGGAGAGGTAAAGTATTATTAGCTAACAACAGAACCACTAATAAGACAAAGGTTTTATGCAATATGGACAACTACCTGCGTGTCACGACACAATTTTTTTGGCAATGGTTGTGATCCTTTGCCTTGACTGTCAAAAGAACAGATGCTAATTGCTGAGACCTGTGCAGAGGAATTCCTCAACATCGCCAACAAGTAGAAAGTACATGGAAAACTAACCACTCTAGGCACAGATAGTGTCCGTAATATACTGGCAGCTGCCCGGAGACTTCCATTTGGACACCTATCTCACTCTGTCTCTCAATTTATGATGACAAAATTTGTCATCATGAAGTGAATGTGTGAGTTTCTAAGGACATTCTCAGGTGGATTTGTAGTGATGTTAACACATGTTCTTGTTGCATACAGGATGACAGTCATCCATGTTGAGTCTTTTTCTGAGCCTTTATTCTAAGATGACCTGGTTGGCACTTGATAGACCTGAGTCTCTTTGAAATCACATCAGTTCTGTGTTTAAAAAGAAGGATATAATTAAATAATGGTGCCTGAAATGCACTGATTACTCAATTATTTATTAATCTATTGACAGCCCTAATATAAATAAGGTTATTAGTGGTTACTTTATAAAAAAAAAAAAAAAAAAAAAAAGGAATAATAATATATATATATATATAAATAAAATATTACATATAATTCCCTGTAATGTCTCTGTTAATCAAACAGCATCAAGCGGTGTTTATGGCCGTGTGAAACAAGCATGTTGTCATAAATCCGGCCCAGTGATTTTGTTTGTGTTTCTCATCTCTTTCATGTGAAGCAAGAAATAATCATCTTTGGTCGTCCAGCAAATAAAAAAAGGGGAAAAAAACAACAACAACAACAGCACTAATTACAGAAAAATAGCAGCTGTAAAACTAAATTGAAGTTGTGCCTCTGAGTTGGAGCTTTCCCTAAGAAAGCAGCCTTGACTCTGTTACACCACTCCTCTCTGCTGATGCACCACCAGTTGTCTGCTAAGTGGCAGATGGCAGTCGGCCAAAGAGGTTATTGCAAATAGAGCTGGCTCACATTGAAAACACCAGCCACTGCAGGAGCTATTGATTGACGCACACCTCACTCTGTGCTGCAGACGCTGCCAGGATTCCCCTTCTCCTCTCACTGCATCACAGCCACGCACTTTCTGCTCCAACGCTGCGAGGAGTCCAGCTCACTAACGGTCCACTCTCTTGTTACGAAGCCTGGAGGGAAACACTTGCTGTTTTGCACAAAATTACTGCTGACTTGACTTTTCACAGCAGCGCTTGTTAACCTCTGCACGAGACATGTTTGACCGTCAGAAGCCGTTCATAATTCATTGTATTACATCAGATATCGTGTAAAACATTGATGTGACTGAACTTTTTCTTCAGAATAAAATTGCCGCTTATGAGACGCTTTAGGTGGGAAATGTGGCACTGAGCAATTTCATTAACAGTATAATTTTCAGTATGAATAAACAGATGAACTAACTCCGCAGGAGTTAGCTATAATGTAAAATACTGTGGTGGAAAATGGAGATCATTAGTTGGCAGACAAGCAGAACAAATCAGACATCTGGTGCGTAGTGTTTGCTTTATACAGAGTAATTAATTAACAACAGTGAAGAAAAGCATTCATTAAGAAATAAGCTGCTGTGTGAGGTGAACTGATGCTAATCTGCAAATCCAGCTGCAGGTCAATGAAAAGGAGTCCAACATTAGCAAGTCATGTGATTAGTTCATCGCCACCTACCGCCGTCTACCAATCATTGCAGTCAGTAGATTCTCAGCTGCCGAGCAACCACGGGTTGCCAGTTACAGTACATCTGAGCTACAGTGGCGGAGAAAACGAAACCTAAAAGACTTTGAATTTGAGTGTAGTAACCGTTTTTGGCCACATTCTTACATATGGCACCTTTAAAGGTGAAGTAAGTAGTTTATAGTGCCATCTAGAGGAGAGGCTGAAATTTACAACAAAAAACTGCTCCTCTGCTCACCCCCTCCCTTCCCTGAGCGCTACGGTATCCTCAGCTGGTCAAATGTCGTCCTCGTTGTCTTTCTCCGTGTCAGCAGATGAGGTTCGTGAGGCGAGGGAGAGGGCGAGCTACCGCGGCCGTAGCAGAGGAAGCGGAGAGAGTGGAGGCGGGACTTCCGCTACAAGTAAAGCGACGCCTGATTTGTTCTCTCGCGTTTGTCCTTACAGGCTCCGGTAGAAACATGGCGTCGTGGCAATGCAGTAGCGGACCGCGACCATGTTATTTTACTTGACTTTTTGAAACACTACGAAAATGAAACAAAGAATATTATACAGCGACTAGACAATGCAGGAGCACATAATATGTATACAAAAGTGGATTTTGGGTTATATAAACCCATAAATACTACACAGTGTCCCTTTAAAAGAAAGGTCATTTGGAGATAATTAGAGGCCTCACTTCGGTGTCATGCACATTCTCTGAGCGACTCCTTGGTGGAAAAAATAACTGATCAATTAATCATATTAATCTATGGAAGAGGATAAGGGCCAAATGTAACAAAAAAAAATTGGAAAACAGCCCCTTTACATTTGGCCCTTATCCTCGTCCGTAAGAATGTAATAAATCAGGCTTCAAAGAGTTGCATCATTTAAAATAGTTACTGAGTTTACTAATAATAGATGCAACAACCAAGCAACAGCAGGTGAAGAAGATGTGATGTCACTAATAAAGTGGACATGAAACCACTTAAAAGTACAGTTTGATAAATGTCGGTGACTCACTGCTCACCATCAGAACTCATGTTGTAAAAACATGCTGGTCCAAAATGGCGGCCTCTGTAGAACTGACCCAGCTACTGATATAAATATAAAAAGCTCACTCCAGGTTAATAATAATATATATATTTTTTTAAATAATGAAAAGAAAATCATACAATTAGGTGATTGTACACTTTTAAAATAATTTATTTCATTTTCAGTGTCTGCCAAAGGAAAATAATGTCACCTAAATTGTACACAGTGGAGCTTTATTCTGCTGATTAGCACTGTTGTCTGTACTGTATATTATGTGTCGTGCATTAAACTGACTCTTTTTTTTATTAAGTATTTCTGATAAACAAAATTGTGTATGCAGACAAAGTAGTTTCCATAATTTATACCTGATTTCTGTTTTGTTTTTTTTATTTCGCCCTATGTCAGCTGGGATTAACCCCGCCCCTGTGACCCTCATGTGGAGGATGAAGCGTGAGACAATGAGTGAGAGAGAATTTCCAACACGCACACACACACACACAGAGGCAGGTCTGCAGCTCACCCACTTCAAAGTGATGGTGATTTGCTCTAAGGTTTTCTTGTCGTGTTGTTTGTTGTGCATTGAGTTGAGATGAAGCCTTTAAACGCTGTTGCTCCCTGTGAGAAAAGAGGCAAATCAGAAACTTTCAAATTCTTCAAAGACATACATATACATATATATATATATATATATATATATATATATATATATATGTGTGTGTGTGTGTGTGTGTGTGTGTATATTTTTTTATCAAAGAAGCGTAAGTGTGAGAGAAACTGGCATGAGTTAATGGTTTGGAAGCTCACACACACAGTGCCGTAGGTAATGAACCATATTTTCTTCAGGGGGGCAGAACTGTGTTGTGTTGGCTTTTAAATGCCATTGGAGAATTTCCAGGCACAACTTCTTATCTGGCAGCTGCACACAGACAAATGGATATATGTCTAATGAAAGGCTTTTAGGGGGTATTGATTTTTTATTTATTTTTTTGGCCAATATGCAGATGGAAGAAAAAAATGTATGTGTATGTGAGCCCTTTATGAACATTTCAGGCAGTTTCTTCAGTGTGAGCAACAACAGAAACAGCACTTTTTAGAACACTAAAAACTATATTACACGTGATAATCAGCCAGAGGTGGCAAGTACTCGCCTAACTGTAATTGAGTAGATTTGTGTGTACTTTTGTGTAAATGTGTAATCTTACTTACTTAAGTATGTTTTTTTCGAAGTACTGTATTTGACTATGTTTTAAATCACGTCCATTACTGAGTAAAAAAATGTTGGCCTGAACTTAAAAGAAAATAAACAAATCACGTACAGGAAACTTTGGCAATGAATGATGAGGACATTATGTGTTTACATATTTTATTTTGTCAGCACTTTAATTTGTTAAGCAGTTCATGTCAGATTTGTGTCCCTTTGTCCTTTTTGCACGACACAAGAAAGAAACGCAAAGTAAATTTTACTCTGAGTACATTTTTAGACCATACTTTTACTTGTGTTTAAGTAAAATGTGATCAAAATAGTGGTACTTTTACTTGAGTAGAATATTGCAGTCCTCTTACCCCCACCGCTGTAATCAGCTCATTGTCAACCACGTCTCATGTTTTTGTTCTTTTGTTGTTTCGTTCTCACCACGTCTACAACCATCACTCATCCACACATATCTGCAGTGTAATGGCTTCTCCTCTTATTTTCCTTTGACACAGTGAAGGATCTTTGAGATGCGAGTCAGCAGTTTTTATGCTTTGTGTGACCGGAGCAGGAGGCCGTCATTACACTAATGCAGCGCTGCTATCCAGCAAAGTATCTGCCACCAGAACGCACACAACACAGATCTTAAGATAATGAGCTGTCCTGCGTTACACCCTCGCAGGTCTTTTAAAGCATGTGCGGTCGCTCGTCGTTACAGAGAAGCCGCGGGATGTTTTGTATGCAACAAGCACACTTCAGAGGCACGGTTAATTCATTAATGGAGGTCGATGCTTACAGACACACACAGTTTATGGCTTTTTGAAATCATGTTAGACACAAAACACACATGACATCATCAGTCACGTTTCTGTGTTGGATTTGGATATTTGAAATTAGATAGCAGCTCCACAGTACATTAATATTTTTGTACAATTTGTATTTTATATTTTTGCGTCATTCTTTAAAGCTGGGGTGTGTAACTTGTAGGCCGCTGCAACACTGTAGCGTGTTTAGTAATTTTGAGTGCTGTGTCTTAAAACTGGCTCTGTCAAGCAATACTATCAGAGCTGTCTGAGGGAGTTTGTGTGCATTCACCAGCAGCACAGGGGCGGTGGGGACAGGAGGGATTTATCTGGAAGCTGCAAAATTGCTGAATTCATTTAAGCAGTTGATTTTACTTGGTTTTCAGTCGTCCTCTAACCCCACATACTGTAGAGGATAATTGCACAGTTTTTAGCCCCGATCTGATTTTTGATGATTTTAACAGATTATCTGGCCAAATAATCCTATAGTGTGAGGGGTTAACAGTTATGGGATGCAGCAGAGTATTGAACATGTTACTAAACATGTATTTACGAGGCGTAGTGGTTAGTATGGGATCGGCAGTTCATTTGAGTGTACTGAATCATTAGAATCCGTTCATTAAAATGATTTGTTCAAAAGATTCGTTCACTGAATCGTTCAGTGCTAAGCAGGAGCCCAGTGCCCTGCTACATGACTCACGTCCTCCCTGAGTGCAGTACTTTCGCTGCGCGGATCATAGAGTGAGTGACAGCGCGAACGAGATGTATGTCCTCAGCCACAGTTCTCCAGTTCTCTGTGTCAGTTCGTTCCTCAGCCACAGTTCTCCAGTTCTCTGTGTCAGTTCGTTCCTCAGCCACAGTTCACCAGTTCTCTATGTGTCAATTCGTTCGCGATGCGATCGAGATTCACGCGGGTCATAGAGTGAGTGACAGCGCGAACGAGATGTATTTCCTCAGCCACAGTTCTCCAGTTCTCTGTGTCAGTTCGTTCCTCAGCCACAGTTCTCCAGTTCTCTGTGTCAGTTCGTTCCTCAGCCACAGTTCACCAGTTCTCTGTGTGTCAATTCGTTCGCGATGCGATCGAGATTCACGCGGGTCATAGAGTGAGTGACAGCGCGAACGAGATGTATGTCCTCAGCCACAGTTCTCCAGTTCTCTGTGTCAGTTCGTTCCTCAGTCACGGTTCTCCAGTTCTCTGTGTCAGTTCGTTCCTCAGCCACAGCCACAGTTCAGTGTGTGTCAGTACGTGCGCAGGTCAGTGAGTGAGTGACATCGCGAACAAGATTCATGTCCTCAGCCACAGTTCTCCAGTTCTCTCAGTCTCAGTTCGTTCGCGAATCATGACTGACAGCGCGAACGAATCACAGCAGCACGGCAGACACAGTTCTTCTTACTAGTCACTCCCTCCCCGTTCGGCGCACATTGGCTGGCGTCGTTTGCCGAAGATTCACGAATGAGTGACGGCGTCGGCGAACGACTGAAAGGAACGAATCAGTTCATGAAGATCCCAGTCAAGGAACGAATCATTCATGACCGACACAACACTAGTGGTTAGCGTTCTTCCCTTGCAGCAAGAAGACCAGGGTTTGAGTCCCGGTTGGAACAAGGGCCTTCCTCAAATAAAAGTGGTAAATAATGGATTGATGGATGGATAGAATTTACGACTGAACAGTGTTTGGGGCGTAAGCAGAACCCGCAATAACCAACGAGAGCGAGTTGACCGGGAAACATTGATGATACTTTTGTTTAGAATCGTAACTTGTACGATCCAAGATTCCGTCTTCTCAGCCATGATTTCACCCACAGTTTTTTGAGTTTCTCAGCAGAAAACATTGCACTCACACATTGCAAACAGTCATTAACTGACATTTACATTCTGAAGTCACGTTAAATCATGTGAATTTCAGAAATGGTTTGATTAAACACCATGTGTGGGTTCCTGCGTCTTGACTGGATCGTCTAGTCCATGCTTTCTCAGGATTAAAAGGATGCAAAGTATGTGTATGTATTTAAAAGTTATGCACCATGTGCTACTACTGTGTGTCTTGTCTGAAGCTTGTCTCTATTGATGAGTAAGTAATGAAAAACCATGTTAAATCCCTTGCACGTGCAGTTGATGCTGGTTGTGAATCTAAAGGCAGGTGTGTGATCTGAGAGGGGAGCGTGAAAATGAGCCACTAAGAAAAGCACTTAACCCTCTTCTCTCTCACTGGACTCCCACTGTGACTGTGTTAACTTGTTATGAAGGAGTGTCAGACTCAGTCAGCCTTCCTGGATAAATTCTAATGTCAGATTTTAGGCAGGTGACATTTTGTTAACGGTCAAAGAGCAGAGACGTATTTGTCATGACGAGGATGATATGAGTGTTTTCCCTCAGTCTTGACTTTTAGAAGGATTTCATTTGTCAAGGTGAATGCACTTTGTCACTTCACATCTGATGGCGCTGGTATTTAAACACAGCAACACTGTGAAAGGCGCTGAATAAAACCTGTCAGACGTGGATGTTGTCTCATGTTTATGTTGTGGCTTGATAAAGAATCACATCAGTATCCACATTAGCACACAAAAATTACCCCCGAGCTCCTCACATTCACTAATCTTTGCTCGTTTGAATTCTCTCTCTCACCACAACATGACAGAGTGCTGCTTACAATGTGCCGCAGTTTCAGGCAATGCAATAAATGGAGCAGGTAATTTCTGATAATCAGTTTTGTCTCCAGCGTGATTGCTGGTATTATCATTTTCTCAGGGAAGCAGAGGGGGAAAAAGCACCAGCGATAAACTTCACTGGTAGCCTCCCTCCAGATAAATAACACGACTAAGTAGGTCACAAAACTGATATTGACGATTATACACAAGAAAGCAATAATGTGTTGTTAAAAAAAATTGATTTAAAAACCAAACTGTAGCACCTGCTCTCGAAGTAACACCATTATCGCCAATGTGAAAATACAGTGGTGTAAATAGACTTTTCACAGCAGGCAAATTTATTCCTCTCTCATCATCATCATCATCCTCTTCCTCACATATACTTCACACCCTGTATAGTGAAATTAGATTAAGGTGACTTTAATTATTATTATTTCATTTACTCTGATCACATACCCTGGTACATACAGTAGAACCCTCTTTCTGATTTTCCTCCAGGAAGCTTGCGTACCACTTGTGGCACACGTACCACAGTTTGAGAACCATGGCTGTAAAAATGTTGTGATGCTGACAAAAAGAAGAAGAAGTAAAATAAGCAACACCACAATTAAAAATCTAATAAGTAAGAAGCCTGCATTGACCGCGTCCACTTTCACATCAAAGCACTCATTATTTATTTATATGAATCTGACGTATATGTGCTTGTAAAAAAGATTTTACTAGTATTCCCAACATGTATCGTGTCATGCTCAGTGTATGCTAATACAATCTGTGCTCCTTCAGTGTTGTTTCAGTGTAAACTTAAAGTGTTAAAAGATTTATCAACATTTTGTAATGGCATTTATTCAGAGTGTGTGTGTGTGTAAAGAGTGCTTGTGCATTCTGACGATATATGAAATGTCTATGCTTAACTGAGCAATGAACTGGGAAATGGAAAAAGGGGGTAGATCTCTTCAGTCTCGTATCGCTCAGTGCAAACGAACTCCAGTGATTTAACAGAATGGCTCAGGACAGCGATCCAGCCCAAGTTCACTTCAATATTTAGCTTTTTGTTTCACTTCTATCACATTCAGTCTCCTAAAGATCCCATTTAAAAGCAGTCGTGTGGAACCACATGATAAGTATTTTTTCTCAATTCCCTTACTGACTACGAGAGCATTTCTCTGAAGTATAAAAGCTTCATGCATAATAACAATATCTAACAGAATCAGCACTGCTTCAGTGCACCAGCTCCCTCTTCACGAAACATGAGATCCAATTATTTTGAGGACTTTTGGTGACTTTTTTTCTGTTGTTGTTGATGTTATTATTCTGCCTCTGTTTGGTCTTTTGTGTAAATACAGCAGCAGCAGTGGCACAGGGGTGGGCGGGGCAACAAGTGTTAATCCCGTTAAACTGCAGAATAACTACTTTTTTTGCACAATAATTCAGTTCTGAAAGTTGTGCTTCAGTCATTTCTTGTCCTGAGATCGGAACGCGAGAGAGAGTCGTGTGGAGCTGACAGACTTAATCAGCATTGTGTTAACTCATCTGACGATGGTTTGGATGTGACAGACGTTTGGTTATGTGTAAATGTTAAATACGCACGACCATTTTTAGAAACAGAGACCAATGTTTCTAAAGATAAACATCATTTTGTACCTATAAACAAATGCTTGCCAGCTCACTCATTAAACCCAGACTTTTACTGCTTAATTTGATGACTCTGCTCCCAGTTGAAGACTCGCCGCTGCTGCTGCTGTATTTATGCTACAGAAGCCATCTTTTTTTTTCTTTGAAAGGACATATGTTGTTGTGAAAAACTGCCACACCAGATGACATGCTCAGATCCCCTATCAATGGCAGTTTTCTTTAAACACCCTGCCATTAAGCTTTCAGGGTTTCAGCTCTCTGAAAATCTCCCTGGTTCTCTGGTTTGTTCATGGACCTCGGTTGAAGCTAATGTTTTTGGGGGGGTTTTTTCCACAAATTTCAGGAAGAAGAGTTTGTTTTTTTGTTTTTTTCCCCCTAAGAGGTGGAAGACATCATCTCATGGTTTGAACAGGATAAGTGGAGGATTATTACACTGAGCCAGTTAAGTAGAGGTTTTTGGTCAAAGTGCCTCAGGAGAGACCTTTGGCCCTAGATGCTCATTTGAGGACTTTAATTTGAAGGGAAAAGGACAGTGTTGTCTCAGTGGTGGCAGCATGAGCTGTCATTTATTATAGATTTAGACAGAAAGTGCTGAGGATCAAAAAGGCTATTTGTTTGTGTTGGATTTTCAGTGAAAAGTGGAAACATTTAAATCTTTGTTTCACAGCAGTTGGTATCCATAATGTTACATCACTGCTTTATTCTTCTCTTTCCTTTGTCTCTGACCGAGAAGCCAATTAGAGAGCCTCATAAATGATTTTTGAGCAAATGAGTGAAAATTTGTGCAGATTAACCTAAGCGTATAAAAGATACCTGGTGTATCTGCGGCCATGCCTCACAAGAAGCTTCAGCAAAATGTAAACATCGAGTTCCATTTTCTTGTCACACGGTCTCAGTTTGAGTGAACAGCTGCATAATGTTTAGTTTTTCTGTTACTCTGAAATAAACACAAAGCCATTACCCCGATGATATTCATCTGTTGTCTCAGCTTGGGTTTGACATCCAGAAATGTTTTACAGAACAGAATCTCTGTTATATCTCATACGTCTTATATATTCGCCTCATGGAGAGAGAATTAGAGGAAGGAGAATAAACCATGGAACCATGAAAAAGAAGATTTTTCAACAAATGGATGAGTGAATCCAGAAGAATGAAGCAATGCCAACAGCTATTAAACACCACTACAAAAGTCACTTTCAACCCATCTTTTCCTTATTTCAATCTGCTTCTGTCAGATTTCCTTCCTTCCGTCTGAAGTGTTTGCTCATGGTGAGAGTTCCTCTTCCTCTCTATAACATTGTCAAGTCTCAACGTATGTCATGATTTAGTGCTATTGATTTGATTTGATTAAATAAATGGTGTGGAGTTCCAGGTATAAGGAGTCTAATAAAGCATCATATACATATAGATAGTTAGATCCTGTGTGTTTTTTTCCCTTTTCCTTCTTCTTCCTGAGTTAGTGGCGTGTCCCTTTAAAGAGGACACCCCACAGAGCACTTAGAGCCTCCTCAGCATTATGTCATGATAATGACACGCATAATTGTCACTGGCAGCAGCTTCATGACGTCAGATGAGGATAAATGCACTTTTTATTCACAAGTAAAAATGTTCACAGCAAACATTCAAAACACAACCACTGCTTTGTTCTTTTTGTTCTATGTTTCTCTGCTCTTGTGAGGACCTGCATCACTTTCACATGTTCCTCCACATCAGTCTGGCTGATGATGTACATTATTAAGTAGATGATGAAGCCTATAAGTAAATATCAGAACTGGATGTAAAGTAAAATCCACTGATGCTGCTGAATGTAACCTACAGTTGATCTTATATGTTAGGGTGTTGGAAGAGGAGGAGAAGAGGGGACTGTTAAAGCATAAAGTCACTGATTGTCACTGCTGCTGCTGCTGCTTCAGCTCCAGGGCGGCTATGTGTTGCATGCCTCAGCGGGGAAAATGTCTTCATAAGCGGGCGGCAGTTCACTGGGGAGCGGGAAAGAGAACGGGAAGCAGTGGTTGAGCTCCGGGTCCGCGGGTGCGTAACCGGGCAGCTCTATGGACGGGTGTCCCGCGCACTGCACTTCTGCACCTGTCTCGTCAAACACACTAAAAACACCCAGGTTGATGTAAGACACCGGCTGAAAATCCGCCGAGGAGCAGTCCCGCTCCTCACTGAAGAGGATCTGCCTCTGCCTCTGACACTGTCTGCTCCTGGAGAACTGCGCTGCCTTGTACCGTTTGATGGTCAGCAGGTTGATGAGCCCGAGCAGACACTCCAGCGTGCTGAGGACCGTGGAGATGACCAGACTGCGCTGGTACTCCCTCAGCTGCTCGCAGGCAGGGTTCACAAACACAGAGTGGAAGCAGTAATGGGAATATTTCCTTTCCACCAGAGACGCCGTGTCCCCGTCCACCACCGCGCCCGAGAAGGCGGTGAGGACTCCCAGCAAGAAGACCACAACCCCCAGGAGAAAGAAATTCCTGCAGCCGGGTCTGTCCACGCAACAGATCAGCGCGGAGCCCAGCAGCACCTGCCCGACTCCCACAAGTAGCCCGGAGTAAAAAGCCCCGGCCGCGGTGCCGAGGTGGAAATGCGCCTTCACCGTAGATCCCAGCGAGACGCATCTTAATCCAACCACAACTTCGCTCAGGGCGCACACGAAGAGGAGGGTGCTGGAGAGGACGGTGCACAGTCCTTTCCCACTCAACTTCATTATATTCCACCTCTGCCGCTCTCGAGCTCTCTCCCCGCTTCTTCATCCTCCCTCGTCCTCTCCTTCGTCTCCCCGGGAAGCGCTCTCACACTGGGGCATCATCTGCCGCTGACTCCTCCGGCTCAGAGCGGCCGATCCTCGCCGCTGTGGCGTCTCTCTCGCATCCCCGCCGCTTTACAGGAATATATAAATAATTAATGGAAAGAACGCGCTCCTTTTTTTTTTTTTGGCTCTTATCGATAATCCATACAGGCCACACAAACAATGATCACTTCAGCCCCACATCACCTAACCGCCCATCAGTCTGGAAGCACTCTCCTGACCAAAAGTTATTCTGCTCTCCTCCTGATGACAGAGAGCCTCATCCATCTGCAGTCCGCCGAGCTGAATACTGTGGCAGCAGAGGAGGAGGAGGAGGAGGCGGCTGCTTCTGCCCGAGATGCTTAAGTGTCCTGTGGACCAATGGCCACTGAACCACAAGCCCTCAAATCCACGCATCATTCAGATACTTCACATGGGTCCCATTGAGAGTTTATGGGGATGTGGTGTTAAATGGAAACGACTTTTGGTTGTTGATCGAGAAAAAACTACCTAAAAAAAATCACTGCCATTCAGGTTCATTCATTTCTTTACACTTAACCTCCAGTTTAGGCTGATGGACTGTCTCCCTGCAAACTTAAAGCTGCAGTAGGCAAAATCACTGGGAAAACAGTGAATTGCTGGGATTCAGCCACAGGTTTTTAAAACACTCACACTCTGTGCTGAGCTCCTCACATTAGATGTGAGTAAACACACACTCGAGGTCAAAGCAATCACTCAATCTCAAACTCTCTGTCAACATTTTTCTATTACATTAATTGTACAACTCTTTTTTTAACTCTATACTTTAGTTTCCTTTGCTGCAAGTGCCGGAGTAGACCAAAGGGACCTGTATGCAGAGCAGTTGTAGTGAAACAGCCAATAAGAGCACACGTTTTCTCTCCAAACTGTCTTACGATTGGCCAAATCCTCCTGAAACAGGACCAAGTGACAGACGGAAGCAGCAGCACCGAGATCCTCCCAGTGGCATTGGCAGGTAGTGGCACCTCACTGGCAGTCCGTGACAGCCTGTGACAACTTCTGGCCTTTCCGTGGCATTTCCTGACACCCGCTCGGTGTTCAGAAATGCCTCCCTTGACTCGTTGCCAATAAAGGCGGGGCCACATTTGTTGTTACGACAGTCACTTCCACCATGGATCATGATGAATACAAAATAAAAGTATTAGGGAAAAATCAACTACTTGTTTACTTATTTTAGTGTACAAAGTTTTGCATGATTTCTGTTGTTTTGTACTTCTTAATATTTTCTAAATATACATTAATATCTGTTCCATAGCATAAATGTGAATGTAAAATAGTGTACATATTGTACTATTCTCATTCTTATATTTAATATGTCCCTGTGTTTATATTATTCTTATCGTTTGTTACCTTAAAACATTTCTCAAATTTTGGACGACATAGTATGGGATGACGTTTTTGTCAAATTTTGGACCAAAAGTTTTTTGTTTGTTTTTTAAAGTCAAATTTGGACGACATCGTATAGTATGACGTTACGACATAATATTCTATGACGTTTTTGTCACATTTTGGAGCAAAAGTCTTTGTTTTTTTTAAAAAAGTCAAATTCTGCACGACATAGTATAGCATGACGTTACGACATAATAAAGTATGACGTTTTTGTCACATTTTGGAGCAAAAGTCTTTGTTTTTTAAAAAAAGTCAAATTCTGCACGACATAGTATAGTATGACGTTACGACATAATGACGTTTTTGTCACATTTTGGACCAAAATTTTAAAAAAAAAAAAATCCAATTCTGGACGACATAGTATAGTATGACGTTTTTGTCCATTTTTGGACCAAACTGAATTTTTCAGTATGATGTTTTTGTCATCACTCTAAATTGACCGTAGGTGTGAGAGTGTGAGTGAATGGTTGTTTGTCTCTATGTGGCCCTGCAATGGACTGGCGAACTGTCCAGGGTGTACCCCCTGATCGCCCAATGTCAGCTGAGATAGGCACAGCACCCTCCGCGACCCTCTGGTGGAGGATAAATCGGTAGATAATGGATGGATGGATGTTTTTGTCAAATTTTGGACCAAACAAAATTTTTCAAAAAAATTGTCAAATTTTGGACGACATAATATAGTATTACGTTTTTGTCAAACTTTGGATCAAATTGTTTTTTTTCAAAGCATTTCTCAAATTTTGGACGACAGTTTAGTATGACGTTTTTGTCAAATTTTAGACCAAAAGTTTTTGGGGTTTTTTGACGTCAAATTCTGGACGACATAGTATAGTATGACGTTTTTGTCAAATTTTGGATGACATAGTATAGTATGACACTCTTGTCAAATTTTGGACAAAAATAAATTTCATAAAAAGTGTCGAATTTTGGACAACATAGTATATAGTATGACGTTTTGTCAAATTTTGGACGAAACTAAATTTTTCAAAATAAATGGTCAAATTTTGGACCACATCGTATAGTGTGACGTTTTCGTCAAATTTTGGACCAAAACTTTGAGACGTTCGGATTTTATTTAACATTTAAGACTACATACTTCAGTATGACTTTTTTGTCAACTGTTGGAAATAAAGTATAGTATGACGTTTTTGTCAAATTTTGGACCAAAATAAATGTTTAAAAAAAAAAAAACATTTTGGAAGACATAGTATAGTATGACGTTTTTGTCAAATTTTGGACGATATAGTATAGTATGACATTCTTGTCAAATTTTGGACCAAAATAAATTTCATAAAAATTGTCAAATTTTGGACGACATAGTATAGTATGACATTCTTGTCAAATTTTAGACCAAAATAAATTTCATAAAGATTTTCAAATTTTGGACGACATAGTATAGTATGGCGTTTTTGTCAAATTTTAGACAACATAGTATAGTATGACGTTTTTGTCAAATTTTGGACCAAAACATTTTTTCAAATTTTGGACAACATACTATACTGTGTATGACTTTTTTGTGCAGTTCCTGACAACCTACTGAATTATGGCTGGGGTTCCCAAGATGGAAATTGA
Source organism: Microchirus variegatus (assembly GCF_963457635.1). Lineage (NCBI taxonomy): Eukaryota > Metazoa > Chordata > Actinopteri > Pleuronectiformes > Soleidae > Microchirus > Microchirus variegatus. The sequence continues at coordinate 17,753,733 of NC_139807.1, forward strand.
ACTTACAATCCCTGGGTTAAGAGGCCAGTGACTTACCCATCAGGCCATCAGGGTTACATAACACATTGAGACGTTCGGTTTTTATTTATCATTTTGGACTACATACTTCAGTTTGACTTTTTTGTCAAATTTTGGACCAAAATAAATGTTTCAAAAAAATTATCAAATTTTGGACAACATAGTATAGTACGACATTTTTGTCAAATTTTGGACGACATAGTATAGTACGACGTTTTTGTCAAATTTTGGACGACATAGTATAGTATGACATTTTTGTCAAATTTTGGACGACATAGTATAGTATGACGTTTTTGTCAAATGTTGGAAGAAACTAAATTTTTCAAAAGAAATGGTAACATTTTGGACCACATAGTATGGTGTGACGTTTTTGTCAAATTTTGGACCAAAACAAACGTTTAAAAAAAATTGTCAAATTTTGGACAACATAGTATAGTATGACGTTTTTGTCAAATTTGGACAACATAGTATAGTATAATGTTTTTGTCAAATTTTGGACAACATAGAATATAGTTTGACGTTTTTGTCAAATTTTGGACGACATAGTATAGTATAACGTTACGACATAGTATAGTATGACGTTTTTGTCAAATTTGGACAACATAGTATAGTATGATGTTTTTGTCAAATTTTGGACGACATAGTATAGAATGACGTTTTTGTCAAATTTTGGACAACATAGTATAGTATGATGTTTTTGTCAAATTTTGGACGACATAGTATAGTATGACGTTTTTGTCAAATTTTGGACGACATAGTATAGTATGACGTTTTTGTCAAATTTTGGACAACATAGTATAGTATGACGTTTTTGTCAAATTTTGGACGACATAGTATAGTATGATGTTTTTGTCAAATTTTGGACGACATAGTATAGTATGACGTTTTTGTCAAATTTTGGACAACATAGTATAGTATAACGTTACAACATAGTATAGTATGACGTTTTTGTCAAATTTGGACAACATAGCGTAGTATGACGTTTTTGTCAAATTTTGGACAACATAGTACGACGTTTTTGTCAAATTTGGACAACATAGTATAGTATGATGTTTTTGTCAAATTTTGGACAACATAGTATAGTATGACGTTTTTGTCAATTTTTGGATGACATAGTATAGTATGACGTTTTTGTCAAATTTTGGACAACATAGTATAGTATGATGTTTTTTGTCAAATTTTGGACGACATAGTATAGTATGACGTTTTTGTCAAATTTTGGACAACATTATTGTATGATGTTTTTGTCAAATTTGGACAACATAGTATAGTATGACGTTTTTGTCAAATTTTGGATGACATAGTATAGTATGACGTTTTTGTCAAATTTTGGACGACATAGTATAGTATAACGTTACAACATAGTATAGTATGACGTTTTTGTCAAATTTGGACAACATAGTGTAGTATGATGTTTTGTCAAATTTTGGACAACATCGTATAGTATGATGTTTTTGTCAAATTTTGGACAACATAGTATGACGTTTTTGTCAAATTTGGACAACATAGTATAGTATGATGTTTTTGTCAAATTTTGGACAACATAGTATAGTATGACGTTTTTGTCAAATTTTGGACGATATAGTATAGTATGACATTCTTGTCAAATTTTGGACCAAAATAAATTTCATAAAAATTGTAAAATTTTGGACGACATAGTATAGTATGACATTCTTGTCAAATTTTAGACCAAAATAAATTTCATAAAGATTTTCAAATTTTGGACGACATAGTATAGTATGGCGTTTTTGTCAAATTTTAGACAACATAGTATAGTATGACGTTTTTGTCAAATTTTGGACCAAAACATTTTTTCAAATTTTGGACAACATACTATACTGTGTATGACTTTTTTGTGCAGTTCCTGACAACCTACTGAATTATGGCTGGGGTTCCCAAGATGGAAATTGAACTTACAATCCCTGGGTTAAGAGGCCAGTGACTTACCCATCAGGCCATCAGGGTTACATAACACATTGAGACGTTCGGTTTTTATTTATCATTTTGGACTACATACTTCAGTTTGACTTTTTTGTCAAATTTTGGACCAAAATAAATGTTTCAAAAAAATTATCAAATTTTGGACAACATAGTATAGTACGACATTTTTGTCAAATTTTGGACGAGACTTCCGGGTTCGAGACTGATGGAGTAGGACGCGCCTCTCTGAGCTCCTGCAACAACTTTAACAAAACTTTTTTAGGCACACTTTTGTATCTTTTTTCGGTGTGTGTTTTCCCCACCACCATATTTTCTACTCAACGCTGACCTCTTGCTGAACAAAATGCCTCCTCCAAAACTTAAACAACCACCGCGGCCTACTCCGCCCGCTGCATCCTCGTCTCTTAGTCTCTCCCCCTCCTGCCCGGACGGAGCTGCAGGCGGCACTGCTTGCCCCGACTTTAAGGCCGAGCTGCTCTCGTCACTTCGCGTCGAGATGGCGGCTATTTTCAAAACCTAGCTTCAAGCGGCGTTGACCGAGAATTTGTCAATCATCAAGACTGAGCTACGAGCCGTGAAGTCGGAATTATCCGACAGCATTACAAACATCCAGTCTGATGTTTGCGCTCTTAAGGGTACCGTTGGTGAAATGGAAACATCGCTTTCCTGCTGCACTGACGACATCACTAGCTTACAAGCGAAAGTGGAGCATCTGTCAACAGAACTGATAAGATTGGACAATAAATGTGAGGATTTGGAGGCAAGATCTCGGCGCAATAACATACGGCTAGTGGGAATTCCAGAGGACTTTTCCACCTCTTCTACTGCTACAGCTATTTCATCTCTACTCAAGGAGGCACTGAAGCTCGAGAAGGAGCCTCTCGTGGACCGCGCTCATCGCACTTTCCAGCCGAAGCCGAAACCCGGGGAGCGCCCCCGTCCCATAGTCGCTCGTCTCCACTATCATATGGACTGTGTGGACATACTACGCCGAGCCAGGGCTCAGCAACGGATCAAGATTGGTGACATGAGTTTCTCTATCTTCCCCGACCACACTCCGAGGACGGCTCGTGCCCGATCCGCCTTTAATGATGTCCGGCGCCAGCTCCGTGAGATACCGGGGATACGTTTTGGGCTGCTCTACCCGGCGCGCCTCCGGGTTACACACAACGGTGCAGAGAAGGAGTTTAAATCACCAGAAGAAGCCAGCGCATTCATCAGGTCGTTGGACGCGTAAGGGAAAAAAAGATACGCAACACTGATGTAGTGACTCACAGTCCATATTGACAAGTATTAATGTTTGATTTATATGGACGCGTTTCACGTCTTTATGGCCTGTGTCTTGTTTTCTTTTCTTTTTTCACTATTCAGTGGTTCTCACTTTAATTTGGATTTGATTAGTGCCTTATTGCCAAATGTTGCTAGGTTTGCAGGAGCTCAAACCGAAGCCTTACTATTACTATTAGTCAAAAAACCGTAAGCGTTTGTTTTAGGGATCAACTCCTTGTGGAGTTAGCACTGGGTTCTCCATCGTTTGGGGATGGGGTCGTGGTAAGTGCTTTGGGGTGGGGGGAGGGGGGGGGAGGGGATGTTGTGTTCTGCGAGTGTTTTTGTGTTTTTTCTGTGTTTTTGTTTTGTTTTGGTTTTTTTTGTTTTTTTTCTTCCTTTTGGGGGTCCACATTCAGTTTATTTCTATGTTTAAGAACTTTATAAATGGCTTCTGATATCCCACATATTGGGTCTTCTGTGAGATTTTTGAGCTGGAATATTAGAGGCATGGGGAGTCCAATTAAGAGATCTAGAATTTTTGCACATTTGAAGCGTCTTAAAGCTGATCTAGTGTTTCTACAGGAAACCCACATGCGCACCAAAGATCAGGTCAGACTTAAATGTCCTTGGGTTTCTGAGGTATTTCATTCGAATTTCAATTCTAAAGCCAGGGGGGTTGCTATTTTAATTGGTAAGTCAATTCAGTTTTCAGCTTCTAAGATTATCTCAGACAAAAATGGCAGATACTTAATTGTTACAGGTACACTATTCCATGTTCCTATCGTATTAGTTAACATATATGCCCCAAATTTCGATGATCCGCATTTTATGAATAAGCTTTTTGAATGTCTTCCCTCATTGAATAACAATCTCCTTATAATTGGTGGGGACATGAATTGTGTAATCGATCCCAATTTAGATCGCTCTAACCCGCGAACCCTGACCCCATCATTAATGTCGAGGTCTCTTTCTGATTTCATGTCTAAAAATGGTTGCATTGATCCTTGGAGGTTTTACAACCCTCACATCAAGGAATATTCCTTCTTTTCACAGATGCATCAGTCTTTCTCTCGGATTGATTATTACTTTATAGATTCTAAACTAATTTCTAAAGTACTTACTGTTAACTACCACCCTATTGTTATTTCTGACCATGCCCCTCTTTCTTTGGACATTCAGTTTTCCTCACAAACTCGGTACCCAACACCTTGGAGGTTCAATGCTTTACTTCTTTCAGATGATAAGTTTAATACATTCATTGCAGCTAAGATTGAAGATTTTATTACTATAAATAAAAATGACACGGACCCAGTCTCATGCTCACTGCTCTGGGAATCGTTAAAAGCTTACCTTCGGGGACAAATAATCTCATACTCTGCCCATTTGAACAAGTCCCGTAAGGCCAAATTGCAAGAACTCTCTATTAATATAACTAAATTAGACCAACAACTTGCTACTTGCTTCTCTCCCAGTTTAGCTAAACAACGTGTTGAGCTACAGACTGAATTCGATTTGATCACCACTAATGATGCAGAGCGACTTCTCTTACGATCACGGGCCACATATTATGAACATGGTGACAAAGCAACCCGGCTTCTGGCTCATCAGCTACGTCGCCAGGCAGCCTCACGTATGATTCTCCAGGTAAAAGATTCTTCAGGCACATTGCATAGAGATCCCACCACCATTAATTCGGTTTTTCACTCATTCTATTCCTCTTTATATAAATCTGAGTCTCCACCCGACACTACTGAAATGAATTCATTCCTAGACCGCCTCAATTTCCCAGTGATTAACCCAGACTCTGCTAAAGAACTTGACTCACCATTAACGGTGGAAGAAATTATTCTCGCTATGAGAAACATGCAAAATAATAAAGCTCCTGGCCCGGACGGATTCCCAGTTGAGTTTTTTAAAAAATTTCAGGATAAACTGTCCCCATTATTGCATGCTGTATATAATGAATCACTACTACATGGCACTCTCCCTCCCACTTTAAGACAAGCCTCCATAAGTCTCCTCTTGAAAAAAGATAAGGATCCGGTTCTCTGCAGCTCCTACAGACCTCTCTCATTAATAAATGTGGATGCTAAGATTCTTGCGAAAGCTTTGGCCTATCGCCTAGAAAATATTGTACCAACTATTGTTTCATCTGAGCAAACTGGATTTGTTAAGGGGCGGCAGCTGTTTTTTAATGTCCGTACGCTTCTAAATATTATCTACTCGAAAACTAACACAGCAACACCTGAAGTAGTGATCTCGATTGATGCTGAAAAAGCGTTCGACAGGGTTGAATGGGACTATTTATTCACTGTACTGAAGAAATTTGGGCTGGGTAATGTTTTTATCTCGTGGATACGTCTCCTCTATACATCTCCACAAGCTATTATTTCCACCAATAATACACAGTCCAGTTTTTTCACTCTTGCCCGTGGCACTAGGCAGGGGTGTCCGTTATCGCCCCTATTGTTTGCACTAGCTATAGAGCCCTTGTCAATCTTTCTAAAGTCCTCTTCCATTTTTACTGGGATTTCACGATTGGGCACAGAATTTAAGTTATCATTGTATGCTGATGATTTATTGCTGTATGTCTCGGATCCTGTCCTTTCCATCCCAACAATCGTATCTACTTTTCAGAGATTTGGATCATTCTCAGGCTACAAAGTAAATATATCTAAGAGTGAATGCTACCTTGTCAATGCTTCGGCATCAATGCTCAAACAGTCTGACATCCCTTTTAAATTTACCCTGTCTGGTTTTAAGTATCTAGGGATCAATGTAACCAGAACCCTTAACTCTCTTTTTTCTGCTAATTTCCTGCCTTTAATGTCCAAAATTAAATCTGACCTCCAAAGATGGGGAAGCTTACCTCTATCGTTAATTGGAAGAATTAATGCAGTCAAAATGAACATTTTGCCCAAATTTCTATTTTTGTTCCAATGTCTCCCACTTTTCCTCCCAAAGCAGTTCTTTAAAACAATTGATCAAACTATTTCTCACTTCCTTTGGTGTGGGAAGGCACCCAGGATCCGCAAGTCCACACTTCAGAGATGTAAATTCAATGGTGGATTGTCACTTCCAAATTTTCAATTTTATTATTGCGCAGCACATATCCATAAGATTTCATTTTGGTTCAAATCAGTTGATTTGCCATGGTGTGATTTAGAGGCACAGTCATGTGTTTCGTCCTCCCTAACTGCTTTACTTACCTCTTCTATTCCATCCAACCTCTCTGGCTTTACAAATAACCAAGTTGTTCGCTCCACACTTAGAATTTGGTATCAATTTAGGAAGCACTTTAAATGTAAGTCAACATCTACCTTAGCTCCGTTATTGAGGAATCATTTATTTCGACCTGCGCTTACAGATTCAACCTTTTCTGTATGGCATAATAAGGGCCTGAAATGTTTTAAAGATTTTTACAAGGATGGTATTTTTCGCAGCTTTGCAGATCTCTCAGGAGAATTTAATCTCCCACCCTCTCATCTCTTTCGTTATTTTCAAATTAGACACTGCTCTAACGCTTTGTTTCCAGTTTTTCCTTCATTATCACCTGGTCTACAGTGGGAGGAGCTTCTAAGCCACAACCCACTTCAGAAGTCACTCATCTCTAAAGTTTATAATGACATCCTGTCTTTTGATTGCTCACCAGTTACCAAAGTCAAGGCTGCTTGGGAACAAGAGCTCGGTCTACACCTGGGAGATGACTGGTGGGACACTGCTCTTAAGAAAATTTACACTAGCTCAGCCTGCGCTCGTCTCACACTAATACAGTTTAAAGTATTGTTTAGAGTCCATTATTCCAAAACTCGACTGTCACAAATCTATCCCAGTATCTCTGACAATTGCGACAAATGCCATGCTTCACCTTGCAATTTAGCTCATATGTTTTACTCCTGTTCATTACTTTCTCGTTTTTGGCAGAATTATTTTGATACCATGTCAAAAATACTCTCTTTGACCATTAAAGTCTCCCCTCATGTCGCCATATTCGGGCTCCCGGAAGACCACAACCGGTTTACCTCTAACCAATTACATATATTAGCTTTTACTTCCTTACTGGCGAGACGCCATCTTCTTCTCCATTGGAAGTCAACTAAAGCGCCTTCTAGCACTCAGTGGCTCAATGATACCATGTCTTTTCTGAAGCTGGAGAAGATCAGATATTCAGTGAAAGGTAACTCTGATAAATTTTATAACAAGTGGCTTCCCTTTTTAACATTCTTTCACTCTCTTCAGTCTATGCCTCCTGATTGATGGACCCTCACCTCCTTTCTTTCTTTTTATCATTATTATTATTATTATTATTATGTATGTCTGTTTTTTTATTTTTTCTTATTCATTTATTTATTTTCCTTTTCTTCTGTCTTTTGGATTCCCTTGTATTTATGGTTACACCCTGTAGCTTAGACACACTATTCAGTTTTTACATACAAGTATCCTCAATTGTTATTGTTACTTTATTTTAATTTATTTTTTCTATTAGTATTTGCACATTGTGTGTTGCCGGATTATGTTCCTATTGGGCCACATAGATAAAAATAGAAAATATCCTAGGAGGCAGACCGTATACCTCACTCTTCATTCATTATGACGCACAGTATTTGTGTTGTATCGTCATGTCTACATTTCCAACTATCATGTGGATGTGATGTAATATTCAATGTAATTATAACATTGTTTGCTGTGCTTATGTGCCTTACCTCCTAATAAAAATATTAAAAAAAAAAAATTTTGGACGACATAGTATAGTACGACGTTTTTGTCAAATTTTGGACGACATAGTATAGTATGACATTTTTGTCAAATTTTGGACGACATAGTATAGTATGACGTTTTTGTCAAATGTTGGAAGAAACTAAATTTTTCAAAAGAAATGGTAACATTTTGGACCACATAGTATGGTGTGACGTTTTTGTCAAATTTTGGACCAAAACAAACGTTTAAAAAAAATTGTCAAATTTTGGACAACATAGTATAGTATGACGTTTTTGTCAAATTTGGACAACATAGTATAGTATAATGTTTTTGTCAAATTTTGGACAACATAGAATATAGTTTGACGTTTTTGTCAAATTTTGGACGACATAGTATAGTATAACGTTACGACATAGTATAGTATGACGTTTTTGTCAAATTTGGACAACATAGTATAGTATGATGTTTTTGTCAAATTTTGGACGACATAGTATAGAATGACGTTTTTGTCAAATTTTGGACAACATAGTATAGTATGATGTTTTTGTCAAATTTTGGACGACATAGTATAGTATGACGTTTTTGTCAAATTTTGGACGACATAGTATAGTATGACGTTTTTGTCAAATTTTGGACAACATAGTATAGTATAACGTTACAACATAGTATAGTATGACGTTTTTGTCAAATTTGGACAACATAGCGTAGTATGACGTTTTTGTCAAATTTTGGACAACATAGTACGACGTTTTTGTCAAATTTGGACAACATAGTATAGTATGATGTTTTTGTCAAATTTTGGACAACATAGTATAGTATGACGTTTTTGTCAATTTTTGGATGACATAGTATAGTATGACGTTTTTGTCAAATTTTGGACAACATAGTATAGTATGATGTTTTTTGTCAAATTTTGGACGACATAGTATAGTATGACGTTTTTGTCAAATTTTGGACAACATTATTGTATGATGTTTTTGTCAAATTTGGACAACATAGTATAGTATGACGTTTTTGTCAAATTTTGGATGACATAGTATAGTATGACGTTTTTGTCAAATTTTGGACGACAGTATAGTATAACGTTACAACATAGTATAGTATGACGTTTTTGTCAAATTTGGACAACATAGTGTAGTATGATGTTTTGTCAAATTTTGGACAACATCGTATAGTATGATGTTTTTGTCAAATTTTGGACAACATAGTATGACGTTTTTGTCAAATTTGGACAACATAGTATAGTATGATGTTTTTGTCAAATTTTGGACAACATAGTATAGTATGACGTTTTTGTCAAATTTTGGACGATATAGTATAGTATGACATTCTTGTCAAATTTTGGACCAAAATAAATTTCATAAAAATTGTAAAATTTTGGACGACATAGTATAGTATGGCGTTTTTGTCAAATTTTGGACGACATAGTATAGTATGAAGTTTTTGTCAAATTTTGGACGATAAAGTATAGTATGATGTTTTTGTCAAATTTTGGACAACATAGTATAGTATGACGTTTTTGTCAAATTTTGGACGATATAGTATAGTATGACATTCTTGTCAAATTTTTGACCAAAATAAATTTCATTAAAAATTGTCCAATTTTGGACAACATAGTATAGTATGATGTTTTTGTCAAATTTTGGACAACATAGTATAGTATGACGTTTTTGTCAAATTTTGGACGATATAGTATAGTATGACGTTTTTGTCAAATTTTGGACGATATAGTATAGTATGACATTTTTGTCAAATTTTTGACCAAAATAAATTTCATAAAAATTGTCAAATTTTGGACGACATAGTATAGTATGGCATTTTTGTCAAATTTTGGACATAGTATAGTATGAAGTTTTTGTCAAATTTTGGACCAAAACATTTTTTCAAATTTTGGACAACATACTATACTGTGTATGACTTTTTTGTGCAGTTCCTGACAACCTACTGAATTATGGCTGGGTTTCCCAAGATGGAAATTGAACTTACAATCCCTGGGTTAAGAGGCCAGTGACTTACCCATCAGGCCATCAGGGTTACATAACACATTGAGACGTTCGGTTTTTATTTATCATTTTGGACTACATACTTCAGTTTGACTTTTTTGTCAAATTTTGGACCAAAATAAATGTTTCAAAAAAATTATCAAATTTTGGACGACATAGTTTAGTATGACGTTTTTGTCAAATTTTGCATGACATAGTATAGTATGACATTTTTGTCAAATTTTGGACGACATAGTATAGTATGACGTTTTTGTAAAATTTTGGAAATAACTAAATTTTTCAAAAGAAATGGTAAAATTTTGGACCACATAGTATGGTGTGACGTTTTTGTCAAATTTTGGACCGAAGCAAACGTTTCAAAAAAAAATTCAAATTTTGGACAACATAGTATAGTATGACGTTTTTGTCAAATTTGGACAACATAGTATAGTATAATGTTTTTGTCAAATTTTGGACAACATAGTATATAGTTTGACGTTTTTGTCAAATTTTGGACGACATAGTATAGTTTGATGTTTTTGTCAAATTTTGGACGACATAGTATAGTATGATGTTTTTGTCAAATTTTGGACGACATAGTATGGTATGATGTTTTTGTCAAATTTTGGACAACATAGTATAGTATGACATTCTTGTCAAATTTTAGACCAAAATAAATTTCATAAAAATTGTCAAATTTTGGACGACATAGTATGGTATGGCATTTTTGTCAAATTTTGGACATAGTATAGTATGAAGTTTTTGTCAAATTTTGGACCAAAACATTTTTTCAAATTTTGGACAACATACTATACTGTGTATGACTTTTTTGTGCAGTTCCTGACAACCTACTGAATTATGGCTGGGTTTCCCAAGATGGAAATTGAACTTACAATCCCTGGGTTAAGAGGCCAGTGACTTACCCATCAGGCCATCAGGGTTACATAACACATTGAGACGTTCGGTTTTTATTTATCATTTTGGACTACATACTTCAGTTTGACTTTTTTGTCAAATTTTGGACCAAAATAAATGTTTCAAAGAAATTATCAAATTTTGGACGACATAGTATAGTATGACGTTTTTGTCAAATTTTGGACGACATAGTATAGTATGACGTTTTTTGTAAAATTTTGGAAGAAACTAAATTTTTCAAAAGAAATGGTAAAATTTTGGACCACATAGTATGGTGTGACGTTTTTGTCAAATTTTGGACAACATAGTATAGTATGACGTTTTTGTCAAATTTGGACAACATAGTATAGTATAATGTTTTTGTCAAATTTTGGACAACATAGTATATAGTTTGACGTTTTTGTCAAATTTTGGACGACATGGTATAGTTTGATGTTTTTGTCAAATTTTAGACAACATAGTATAGTATGATGTTTTTGTCAAATTTTGGACGACATAGTATAGTCTGATGTTTTTGTCAAATTTTGGACAACATAGTATAGTATGATGTTTTTGTCAAATTTTGGACGACATAGTATAGTATGACGTTTTTGTCAAATTTTGGACGACATAGTATAGTATGACGTTTTTGTCAAATTTTGGACGACATAGTATAGTATGACATCTTTGTCAAATTTTGGACAACATAGTATAGTATGACGTTTTTGTCAAATTTTGGATGACATAGTATAGTATGACGTTTTTGTCAAATTTTGGACGACATAGTATAGTATGATGTTTTTGTCAAATTTTGGACGACATAGTATAGTATGACGTTTTTGTCAAATTTTGGACAACATAGTATAGTATGATGTTTTTGTCAAATTTGGACAACATAGTATAGTATGACGTTTTTGTCAAATTTGGACAACATAGTATAGTATGATGTTTTTGTCAAATTTTGGACAACATAGTATAGTTTGATGTTTTTGTCAAATTTTGGACGACAGTATAGTATGATGTTTTTGTCAAATTTTGGACAACATAGTATAGTATGGCGTTTTTGTCAAATTTTGGACGACATAGTATAGTATGAAGTTTTTGTCAAATTTTGGACGATATAGTATAGTATGACGTTTTTGTCAAATTTTGGACGACATAGTATAGTATGACGTTTTTGTCAAATTTTGGACAACATAGTATAGTATAACGTTACGACATAGTATAGTATGACGTTTTTGTCAAATTTGGACAACATAGTATAGTATGATGTTTTTGTCAAATTTTGTACAACATAGTATAGTATGATGTTTTTGTCAAATTTTGGACAACATAGTATGACGTTTTTGTCAAATTTGGACAACATAGTATAGTATGATGTTTTTGTCACATTTTGGACAACATAGTATGACGTTTTTGTCAAATTTGGACAACATAGTATAGTATGATGTTTTTGTCACATTTTGGACAACATAGTATAGTATTACGTTTTTGTCAAATTTTGGACGATATAGTATAGTATGACATTCTTGTCAAATTTTGGACCAAAATAAATTTCATGAAAATTGTCAAATTTTGGACGACATAGTGTAGTATGGTGTTTTTGTCAAATTTTGGACGACATAGTATAGTATGGCGTTTTTGTCAAATTTTGGACGACATAGTATAGCATGAAGTTTTTGTCAAATTTTGGACGACATAGTATAGAATGACGTTTTTGTCAAATTTTGGACAACATAGTATAGTATGATGTTTTTGTCAAATTTTGGACCAAAATAAATGTTTCAAAAAAATTATCAAATTTTGGACGACATAGTATAGTACGACATTTTTGTCAAATTTTGGACGACATAGTATAGTACGACGTTTTTGTCAAATTTTGGACGACATAGTATAGTATGACATTTTTGTCAAATTTTGGACGACATAGTATAGTATGACGTTTTTGTCAAATGTTGGAAGAAACTAAATTTTTCAAAAGAAATGGTAACATTTTGGACCACATAGTATGGTGTGACGTTTTTGTCAAATTTTGGACCAAAACAAACGTTTAAAAAAAATTGTCAAATTTTGGACAACATAGTATAGTATGACGTTTTTGTCAAATTTTGGACAACATAGTATAGTATGACGTTTTTGTCAAATTTTGGACGACATAGTATAGTATGATGTTTTTGTCAAATTTTGGACGACATAGTATAGTATGACGTTTTTGTCAAATTTTGGACAACATAGTATAGTATAACGTTACAACATAGTATAGTATGACGTTTTTGTCAAATTTGGACAACATAGTGTAGTATGACGTTTTTGTCAAATTTTGGACAACATAGTACGACGTTTTTGTCAAATTTGGACAACATAGTATAGTATGATGTTTTTGTCAAATTTTGGACAACATAGTATAGTATGACGTTTTTGTCAAATTTTGGATGACATAGTATAGTATGACGTTTTTGTCAAATTTTGGACAACATAGTATAGTATGATGTTTTTTGTCAAATTTTGGACGACATAGTATAGTATGACGTTTTTGTCAAATTTTGGACGACATAGTATAGTATGACATTTTTGTCAAATTTTGGACGACATAGTATAGTATGACGTTTTTGTCAAATGTTGGAAGAAACTAAATTTTTCAAAAGAAATGGTAACATTTTGGACCACATAGTATGGTGTGACGTTTTTGTCAAATTTTGGACCAAAACAAACGTTTAAAAAAAATTGTCAAATTTTGGACAACATAGTATAGTATGACGTTTTTGTCAAATTTTGGACAACATAGTATAGTATGACGTTTTTGTCAAATTTTGGACGACATAGTATAGTATGATGTTTTTGTCAAATTTTGGACGACATAGTATAGTATGACGTGTTTGTCAAATTTTGGACAACATAGTATAGTATAACGTTACAACATAGTATAGTATGACGTTTTTGTCAAATTTGGACAACATAGTGTAGTATGACGTTTTTGTCAAATTTTGGACAACATAGTACGACGTTTTTGTCAAATTTGGACAACATAGTATAGTATGATGTTTTTGTCAAATTTTGGACAACATAGTATAGTATGACGTTTTTGTCAAATTTTGGATGACATAGTATAGTATGACGTTTTTGTCAAATTTTGGACAACATAGTATAGTATGATGTTTTTTGTCAAATTTTGGACGACATAGTATAGTATGACGTTTTTGTCAAATTTTGGACAACATAGTATTGTATGATGTTTTTGTCAAATTTGGACAACATAGTATAGTATGACGTTTTTGTCAAATTTTGGACGACATAGTATAGTATAACGTTACAACATAGTATAGTATGACGTTTTTGTCAAATTTGGACAATATAGTGTAGTATGATGTTTTGTCAAATTTTGGACAACATCGTATAGTATGATGTTTTTGTCAAATTTTGGACAACATAGTATGACGTTTTTGTCAAATTTGGACAACATAGTATAGTATGATGTTTTTGTCAAATTTTGGACAACATAGTATAGTATGACGTTTTTGTAAAATTTTGGACGATATAGTATAGTATGACTTTCTTGTCAAATTTTGGACCAAAATAAATTTCATAAAAATTGTAAAATTTTGGACGACATAGTATAGTATGGCGTTTTTGTCAAATTTTGGACGACATAGTATAGTATGAAGTTTTTGTCAAATTTTGGACGATATAGTATAGTATGATGTTTTTGTCAAATTTTGGACAACATAGTATAGTATGACGTTTTTGTCAAATTTTGGACGATATAGTATAGTATGACATTCTTGTCAAATTTTTGACCAAAATAAATTTCATAAAAATTGTCAAATTTTGGACAACATAGTATAGTATGATGTTTTTGTCAAATTTTGGACAACATAGTATAGTATGACGTTTTTGTCAAATTTTGGACGATATAGTATAGTATGACATTCTTGTCAAATTTTGGACCAAAATAAATTTCATAAAAATTGTAAAATTTTGGACGACCTAGTATAGTATGACATTCTTGTCAAATTTTGGACCAAACTAAATTTTTCAAAAGAAATGGTAAAATTTTGGACCACATCGTATGGTGTGACGTTTTTGTCAAATTTTGGACCGAAGCAAACGTTTCAAAAAAATTGTCAAATTTTGGACAACATAGTATAGTATGACGTTTTTGTCAAATTTTGGACAACATAGTATATAGTTTGACGTTTTTGTCAAATTTTGGACGACATAGTATAGTTTGATGTTTTTGTCAAATTTTGGACGACATAGTATAGTATGATGTTTTTGTCAAATTTTGGACGACATAGTATAGTATGATGTTTTTGTCAAATTTTGGACAACATAGTATAGTATGACATTCTTGTCAAATTTTTGACCAAAATAAATTTCATAAAAATTGTCAAATTTTGGACGACATAGTATAGTATGGCATTTTTGTCAAATTTTGGACATAGTATAGTATGACGTTTTTGTCAAATTTTGGACAACATAGTATATAGTTTGACGTTTTTGTCAAATTTTGGACGACATAGTATAGTTTGATGTTTTTGTCAAATTTTGGACGACATAGTATAGTATGATGTTTTTGTCAAATTTTGGACAACATAGTATAGTATGATGTTTTTGTCAAATTTTGGACAACATAGTATAGTATGACATTCTTGTCAAATTTTTGACCAAAATAAATTTCATAAAAATTGTCAAATTTTGGACGACATAGTATAGTATGGCATTTTTGTCAAATTTTGGACATAGTATAGTATGAAGTTTTTGTCAAATTTTGGACCAAAACATTTTTTCAAATTTTGGACAACATACTATACTGTGTATGACTTTTTTGTGCAGTTCCTGACAACCTACTGAATTATGGCTGGGGTTCCCAAGATGGGAATTGAACTTACAATCCCTGGGTTAAGAGGCCAGTGACTTACCCATTGAACCATCAGGGTTACATAACACATTGAGACGTTCAGTTTTTATTTATCATTTTGGACTACATACTTCAGTTTGACTTTTTTGTCAAATTTTGGACCAAAATAAATGTTTCAAAAAAATTATCACATTTTGGACGACATAGTATAGTATGACTTTTTTATCAAACTTTGGAAATATAGTATAGTATGGCGTTTTTGTCAAATTTTGGACCAAAAGTTTTTTTTCAAAAAAAAGTCAAATTCTGGAAGACACAGTATAGTATGACTTTTTTGTCACATTACGGACGAAAACATTTTTTCAAAAAAAGTCAAATTCTGGACGGCATAGTATAGTATGACGTTTTTGTCAAATTTTGGACCAAAAGTTTTTTGGGGTTTTTTTCAAGTCAAATTCTGGACGACATAGTATAGTATGAGATTCTTGTTAAATTTTGGACCAAAATAAATTCCATAAAAATTGTCAAATTTTGGACGACATAGTATAGTATGACGTTTTTGTCAAATTTTGGACAACATAGTATAGTATGACGTTTTTGTCAAATTTGGACAACATAGTATAGTATGACGTTTTTGTCAAATTTGGACAACATAGTATAGTATGATGTTTTTTTCAAATTTTGGACAACATAGTATAGTATGACGTTTTTGTCACATTACGGACGAAAACATTTTTTCAAAAAAAGTCAAATTCTGGACTACATAGTATAGTATGACGTTTTTGTCAAATTTTGGACCTAAAGTTTTTTGGGCTTTTTTTTCAAGTCAAATTCTGGACGACATAGTATAGTATGAGATTCTTGTTAAATTTTGGACCAAAATAAATTTCATAAAAAGTGTCAAATTTTGGACGACATAGTATAGTATGACGTTTTTGTCAAATTTTGGACGACATAGTATAGTATGACGTTTTTGTCAAATTTTGGACAACATAGTATAGTATGATGTTTTTGTTTAATTTGGACAACATAGTATAGTATGAAGTTTTTGTCAAATTTGGACAACATAGTATAGTATGATGTTTTTGTCAAATTTTGGACAACATAGTATAGTATGATGTTTTTGTCAAATTTTGGACCAAAAGTTTTTTTTAGAAAAAAAGTCAAATTCTGGACGACACAGTATAGTATGACGTTACGACATAGTATTGTATGACGTTTTTGTCACATTACGGACGACATAGTATAGTATGACGTTTTTGTCAAATTTTGGACAACATAGTATAGTATGATGTTTTTGTTTAATTTGGACAACATAGTATAGTATGAAGTTTTTGTCAAATTTGGACAACATAGTATAGTATGACGTTGTGTCAAATTTTAGACGACATAGTAAAGTATGACGCTTTTTGTCAACTTTTGCACCAAAAGTTTTTTGGGGTTTTTTAAAGTCAAATTCTGGACGTTATAGTATAGTATGCCGTTTTTGTCAAATTTTGGACGACATAGTATAGTATGATGTTTTTGTCAAATTTTGGACCAAAATAATTGTTTCAAAAAATTGTCACATTTTGGACGATGTTTTTGTCAAATTTTGGATGATATAGTATAGTATGATGTTTTTGTCAAATTTTGGACACCACATAGTATAGTATGACGTTTTTGTCAAATTTTGGACGACATAGTATAGTATGACGTTTTTGTCAAATTTTGGACGACATAGTATAGTATGACGTTTTTGTCAAATTTTGGATGAAACTCAATTTTTCAAAATGAATGGTAAAATTTTGAAAAACATCGTATAGTGTGACGTTTTTGTCAAATTTTGAACCAAAATAAATGTTTCAAAGTAATAGTCAAATTTTGGACAACGTAGTATAGTATGAGGTTTTTGTCAAATTTTGGACGACATAGTATGGTATGACGCTTTTGTCAAATTTTGGACGACTGTTACGTGCCAAGGTGCTGAGTGAGGCATCCTGTCTCTTGGTGTTCTTCTAACCTCTGGAACTGGTCCTACCTGTAACTCCAATTGACGCAGTTTAATTGCAGTATCAGCCTCTAACTTTTTTAATTCAATTTCTTTTTTAAACTGACGCTCAAATTCCCGCTTCTCCTTCTCCATCTGGAGACGAGCCAAACGTAGCTTTAACCGGGCATCTAGACGAGAACTGGGATTCGACTCCATGGAAAATGGCTCAAACTGTGGCAGTGTGACAGGTTTTATCTCTGCTCTACCCTGTTTAACAGGTGTACCACCAACTTGCCATGGCTCGTGTGCCTCTGTTTCCAAAGGGCTAGGTGGTCTACCCACCGAAATCCCTGCCGCTAAGCTAGGTTCAACCACAGATGCCGTCAAGCTCAAAACCCCATGTGTTAACAGGCTGTCCAATATAACAGCTTTCAGTTCAGCCTTGGAAAGTGAACCCTGTACAGCTACCTGAAAATGTTCCGCAATGTCCTTTAAATTATTCTTTTTACATTTATCAAACTGACCAAATGTAGGATTTTCAACGAAAGTGTTTAAATCAAAAGTCACCATGATCACAATACAACATACCAAACCAATAGCAAAAACCACAAGTTAATTGCTATTGTTAATACACACAGCTAATTACTAGCCCACCATTCAACCAGTTAGCAAACTACAGGTACCACAGCATCAATGCAGAATGTCCCCCTTTTAACTTCCCTGCCCAACCTCTGAACAACTTCCACAGTGCCTACCTAACTACAATCTACTCCTCTCTATCTTCTGGAGCGTACCGGGCTCAAGGCGACTTTAAAGGCGGCCTTAAAGACTCTAAAGAACTTTTAGGCATCAGTGGCTGAATACTGAATCCAGCCCTGAAGGCCTACCCCCAACAGAGGACAAGTCTCCGCCCAGGATTACTCCGAAAAAAAATATATAACTATCTGAGGAAGCTATTCGATCACATTGAAGTGGGACAGCCAGAAGGAGACACCCTAACATCAATACTGCCAACAACAAGAGATGGGAGAAAAAAAAAACACGAGCTCAAATGTGACAAAAGTACTTATTGTAAGTCGCTTTGGACAAAAGCGTCTGCCAAATGCCCTAAATGTAAATGTAAATGTAAGCTCAAATCTTCCTTTAAAATTAAAAGTATCCCGGACGAGCCCACAATTGTTACGTCCCCGTTAAGTCTAGAGGATATGGGGAAGGGGTAACAAGGTACAAAATAAGATATCGGGATATTTTAAAAGGAGACAAGCTGAGACGAAACGAAAACGTAATCGCATATAAACAATTTATTTACAATAAACAAACAATATAAACTTAGATCGAGCTGCTCCAAAAGTAGCTGTTGGGCCAAGTTGAATGGTTAAAACACGCTGAGACAGCAACACAGCTTTCCAAGCAGCACAGAGAACACACACACACGCTCAGTGGCTCACAGGCTCACAGGGTGACACCATGGGTAGAGAGAGAGAGAGTCATCCAGCAATTTCCTCAGCTTTATGGCCTTCCACTTGATTGCTGAGTTGAGGCACCTGTTGAAAAAGCAGACATGGGCGGACCCACAAAGCACACCAAGAGACAGGATGCCTCACTCAGCACCTTGGCACGTAACAACGACATAGTATAGTATGATGTTTTTTGTCAATTTTTGGACGACATAGTATAGTATGACATTTTTGTCAAATTTTGGACCAAATGTTTGGGGGTTTTTTAAAGTCCAATTCTGGACGACATAGTATAAGATTAACGTTATAGTCACATTTTGGACCAGATGGGGTTTTTTTCAAAACATTAGTCATATTTTGGACGACATAGTTTAGTTTGACGTTTTTGTCACATTTTGGACCAAAAAATTGTTTTCAAAAAAATTGTCTTATTTTGGACAACATAGTAAAGTATGATGTTTTTGTCAAATTTTGGACGACATAGTATAGTATGACATTTTGGTACCAAAATAAATTTCATAAAAATTGTCAAATTTTGGACAACATAGTATAGTTTGATGTTTTTGTCAAATTTTGGACCAAGACATTTTTTCCCAAAAAATTGTCACATTTTTGATGTGAAAAATTTGGACAAAAAAGTTTTATTTTCAAAACATTTGTCAAATTTTGGATGACATATTACGGTATGACATTTCGTCAAATTTTGGACCAAAACATTTTTCTAAAAAAAATTTAAATTTTGGACGACATAGTATAGTATGACGTTTTTGTCAAATTTTGGACCAAAACATTTTTCTAAAAAAAATTTAAATTTTGGACGACATAGTATAGTATGACGTTTTTGTCAAATTTTGGACCAAACATTTGGTCCAAAATGTACTTCTTGGACAACATACTAAACTTTGAATGTTTTACTTTTTGGACTTTTTGGTTTTACAATTTTTTTTTTTTACTTTTTGGACGACATACAAAATGTTTCTTTTTTTTACTTTTTGGATGACAGACTAAAGTGACAATTTCTTAGATTTTTCTGTACGTCATACTAAACTATGACTTGAACGTGCACTGTAGTAGCCGTCACAGTTGTTTCTCTTTAAAATTTTAAATGAATTAGTTTGTCATATGTAACACCAGGTGCAAGACAAAGTGCATAAAATCAAAAAGGTGCACAATATTGGCAACAGCATTAGATTCTCTGATTTAAGATAAATATTTTTCACATATAACCCACACATGGTCAGTGCTACTGTAGGCAGTTATGTAGGAATATGTGGGGTACAGTGAAACTTGTTTGTCTAGATAATTTCTGGTCCACATGCAGCCTGGGGGCTTCCATTTGAATAGGCTGGCTATATGAGGTGCAGACACATCTTAGATCACTTGATTTACAATGTGGTGAAAGGTTATTTTATAATGTACTGTTTAAAAAATATCCTGCCTACTGTAACTGTAAGTATAGGCTTATTAAAATATTTACAACACAATCACTCTATCACCTCATGCCTGGATGTTTTATATACAGGCTGCGTACACACTATGATATGATAGACGTATCATCCTCCCATAATCTTGTCATGATGGTTGCAGTCTATCAGGTGGATCTTTCTAGAAATGCTGAACTCAGTCATTAATAATAGAGCAGTGCTTCAGCCCTGCTCAGGCTGGACACAGGCTGTGAGCTGTCCGTGGTGCTGAAATGTCCAGTCCAGGCTCAGTTTGAAGCTGACTGGTCTGCTCAACATCTTAAAAACGCCACTGGTGTTCATACTGACTTTATTTTAGCACAGATTTAATACCTGTTGTGTTGATGCTTACATGCAATAACTACTGATTTGTTCATTTATTTTTACAACAATGCTCAAAACTAAATTGCTTTGAGATTTGAGCAGTGAAAACAGAATCAGGAGAGCATTACAAGATTATATTCTGAAGGAGGAATTCTAAGTTAATGGATCTTAATTTACTTCTGGGTTCTGATCTAATATGGTCCTTGTAAAAAAGTGGATGTGGGTTTGAAATGTGCCTAAGAGACATAGCAGAGATTATATCTCAACAGAAAAAGTTAATTGATCACCAAAGTTGTTAAAACTCCGCATGAGGGGAAGCATGAATGTGCATCCAAAATACATGACGAGTTGTCAAGTAAGTCAGAGTGATTAGGGTTTCTCCTCTGGGAACCATTATTATTACAGTGGAACCAAATCCTCTGCTCATGTGTCTGTAGAGTAGGTGAATTTTTTTACCTGATGATGATGAAGAGCAAGCAAATCATATCAAACCATCACCAAAGTTATTAGAGTTCGTCCTGTGGGAGCCTTGAATACCTGTCCTGTACAAAAAGTTAGTACCAGTCCATTAAGATGGTGCTGCTGTGGAGACACTGTACTTACAGGTCCATTTTGTAACATTTTGTAACAATTTGTAAGATTTAACTGAGAAACATAAAAAAACAGTCTTTTTACTTGAGGCAAAAGCCTTGCTTTATGGAAGCTGCCATTAAGCGCTTCCATTAGATTTCACCAATTCTCATACACAGGACCTTTAAATACAGATCACAGGAGTAGATCTTTCTAATGAAAATATTAGAGAAAAGGACTAAATTGTTTCCCAACTTCAGAGACAATCATCTGAAAGAGGTTCAAGAAGATGTAAATTATCCCATGCTGTGACCTGCTGCTGGCAAATTGTTGTAGGTTCTTTGGTGTGATTTGTTTCCATTTCATTAACTCGGGATGTGAAAACTTTCAGAGGACAAGCACGAGACTTTTTGACTTAATGATCCAATTGTCTGATGGGGGCAGGTGAGAGAAATACACCAGAGAAAAGCCCTGGTTCATTCATTTATCACACTGAGCCACATCATTGACTGTACCAGTGCAACTGCCAGTGTGTGTGTGTGTGTGCACGTGCGTGTGTGTGTGTGTACTTGATGTGTTACCTCCTTAGGACCTTGCCAGGACCAGTAGTCCTCATGGAGACCAAAGCCTGGTCCTAATGAGGCAGAACCACAATTCTGAGAAACTGACTTTAGGTTTAGGTTGAAGATCTGAATTTTTGGGAGGTTAAGGATAAGGTTAGGGTTATGTGTTAAGTGGTTGTGGTTATGGTTATGGTTAAGGTTAGGGATAACGCTCAGTTATCGCAGTTTAGACTGTCCAAATGACTCCAAATGAAGTCAGCATCGAGTCCAATCCAAACCAGTCGATTTATAAAACACATTTAAAAACAACAGTGTTGACCAAAGTGCTGCATTGTATTAATAAAGCAAACATAAAAAAAAAAAAAACATAAAACACAAACAGAGCACAACACACACATAACAGATGAGAGGCACAAACATACACAGCACAAACTCACACTGAGTCAAATGCCAAAGCAAAGAGATGAGTTCTTAATAAACACCAGAAGTGGTGAGGCCCCTGAACTTCAGCCTTGTTTTGGGGACGACAAAGAGCAACTGATCAGCTGACTGTGAAGGAGTGTAAAGCTGAAGTAGGTCAGTGAGGTAACGTGGAGCAGCAAGTCCATTAAGACACTTGTACACAAACAATAGTAACTTAAAATCGACCTTGAGCAGCTAAAAGGATAGCTGCACCAAGATGTGCTTGTGTGTGTGTGTGTGTGTGTGTGTGTGTGTGTGTGTGTGTGTGTGTGTGTGTGTGTGTGTGTGTGTGTGTGTGTGTGTGTGTGTGTGTGTGTGTGTGTGTGTGTGTGTGTGTGTGTGTGTGTGTGTGTGTGTGTGTGTGTGTGTGTCTGAGAGAGAGAGTCTAATTTGGTCTTTATTACTTTGCATTGGTTTACAGATAAGAGCAAAGTGCTTTGAATGATGGCTTGATGATATGCTGATTGGTTGATTGATTAGCAATTCTGCTGGCAGTGGGTTTCCCTGTGGATCCACTAACAGTGCTGAGGATGACAACAACATCAGCAGCAACAGTGAGCGAGACTAAATCCATCAGTCCCTATACTCTGAGCCGCACAGACCAGGCTCCAGCAGGAAATAGCCCAGCTGACTGTTAGAGTATTGTATAATGTCCGTGACTGATTGATCAGCCCAGTGAAAAGGGATTTTTGAGACTGTAACTATAACTGTGGTCAGCTCAGGCTTCAGTTAATGCCCAGCAGAAGCAGTGACAGGTTCACAGAAACTCTTGTCAATTTCGTTCAGCCTATTGGACTCAGTTGTCAGTAAAATTAGACGGAGCAGAGGTTAACCGCATACATCTTTCATCAGGGCACATCACTGCTCACTTCCATAACACCGACAGTCTCACAGTCACGGTCACATGCTAATGAAAAGGAAAGTCATTCCCAAAAGAACACACCATGGGTTTAAAATACAAGGCAGGACAAAGTGAAAGGCTGTAGACTCCTGCATTTAATTTCATCATGGAGGATATTCTTTGCAGTATGTAGACAAAAATGATATACACCATTCAATAAACCCAAGTCACCACTGTGTGTGTGTGTGTGTGTGTGTGTGTGTGTGTGTGTGTGTGTGTGTGTGTGTGTGTGTGTGTGTGTGTGTGTGTGTGTGTGTGTGTGTGTGTGTGTGTGTGTGTGTGTGTGTGTGTGTGTGTGTGTGTGTGTGTGAATGACCCATTGCATCAGCTGTACCAGAGTCAGGAACTGTTTCAGCATCTCAGTTGCAGTTTTACAGCAGCAGTTACAGCAGCAGTTGGCAGGTCAGCCTGTAAAAAATCCTGTGTTGGCCTATAAATATTAATGGATCTTAAGCAGTTTGCACTGTCGTTGCCTGGAACTTTTATTCCAAAGAGGAATTGACTCAGAACTGTATGGAATCAATAGAGAGGCGGGAGACCTGTCTGGTCAGTGCAAGAGTGGAGGACAGGAAAATGAGGAAAGAAGCCATGTGGTCAAGGGGGTGCACTGGGAGGAGAATATAGGGCTATTTAAAGCTGCACCTGTCAATATTTTTACATCAACAATGGATCAAATGGCTGTGTAATGTGAAAAGTGTTGCTTGCACTGAGCGACTATCAAGTAATCCAGCAGCACCCAAACCACTCAACAGAGCATCAAAGCAGAGCTAAAAGGGGAGAGAATTGGACAGATATTCATGTGTTGGTCAGAAAATGATTGTCTATGTTTCTTAGTGTCTGCAGATATTAAATTATTTAAAGGTTTAAGAGAAAAAAAATGCAGCAAAGTAACAGTAAAGGTCCCATATTGTGCAAAATCAACGTTTTAATCATTTAAATCCTTATTTTGGGACTCTGGAGGTCCAATCAGTCGCCAAAGTGTGAAAAAAGACTCACTCATGTTTTTGTGGTCCTCCTCAGTCTAAGGAGATAAAACACACGATGTTGACTTCCGCGCTCATTGGGACGTCACAAGATGCTAACTTCCTGGAATTGTTGTCTCACAGAGCTCTGCTTTGTCCGTAAAACACGCGAGAGTGCTGGCGAGGGCAACGGTATCCGAAAACCGGAAGTCCGCGAAAAATTCTATTCTTGGCTCCACAGTGCAGCACAGAGTCCTACACAAACGTCCAGCCTCAGAGGATTTATCTGTCCAGTGGATACATGTTTTTGTTTTTCCAAATACTTACTGATGTTAGCTTCCAGTAGCCTCTGTGGCTGATGTCATTTCCTGTCCCTTAAGTTTCGTTTTACCTTTTTTTAAGGTGGACATTTAAGGTGGACCTAAAGAGATACTACTAAACAGAGCGTTCTGAACATGACTGTTTTGGCAGGGTGATTGAACTGCTGTGATGCTTCATCTTTATGGTATTTTTACCAAAGCATGTCACAGACATGTTCATTAGGACACCAGGGAACTAGGTTAACTTGGAGAAATAGGCTATAATGAGTCCTTTAAATTAATATTTTCCAGCTTTTATCTATTTTATGAACATGACACAAAACAGCAGAAACACATGAACAAAACAGCAACAAAAACATTCAAATTATAGCTCTTAACTTTTTAAATTCAAACAAATTACATTACATTCAAACTGTCAAATGAGTTCACACAAACCAGATTGCGCTTGTCGGCTTCATACGACTCTCTCTTTATTTCACATCATAGCAGTGTTTGGATTTCATGTGGCCCAGCGACATGCTCACACTGCACACAGGAAGTGATTTGTTTTACATCAAGGCAGATGGAGGCAGCAGCAACATTGCGCAAGTAAAGTGAGATAACTGCTGACAGGTTAACACAAAGAACCATTTCTACTTTTGGCCCCCATCCACCTGTGTCCTGGTTCTGTATACAGTACACACAAACACGCCCTCATTTAACTCTTTAAAGCTCTTATGACCATCATGATAATGAGGCTGCCTGGATTTATTTAGATTTTATGGCTGTAGAATTGTCAAACAATGTTCGAGTCAGTTCTTCTGTACCTTTTTCCAAGACTTTAAATATCTGACAGTTACTCAACCATTTAGGAATACAGTAAAGAGAAGCTGACGTTACAAATGTGTGACGCGCTGGTGAATCTTATCTGTGATTGGACGGTCTTTCAGCTGAAGTCCCGAGGCTAATGATGAAGTATATGGGCGCAAAGCTCCATTTCTCTACTTTCCAGTATACATCCATCTGCCTTCTACCACTTTATCCTCCACATGAGGGTCGGGGCCGCTGGTGCCAATCTCGGCTGACATAGGGCGAAAGGCGGGGTCACACCTTGGACAGGTCACCAGTCCACAGGAGCTTCATCTTCCAAATGAAGAGAACAGAAACACTGACTTTTCATTGAGCAGTACAATAATAACGAGCAGTTTCAAGCAAACTGAAAATTGACATGAAATACAGGAGGTTATCATACTGATAACAGTTTGCACTAAGAAGTCAGTCCATTTAATAATAAATTTGACATTGCTATGTTATAAAAAGTCAGTTCGAGGTCATCCTTCAGGCACTGGCTGGTTGATCCAGAAACAGATGATGCAGAAACTTGATTAACACCCTAGGTAAATTCACTGCACCTTCAGCACCATCACTCTGAATCCTCTTCAACAGCAGCACACAGTACAGCCTCCAAAATGTCAGTTGACTCAGCACCTCTTTAGAACAGTTTCAATAAAACTGAACTTTATAACATTCATGGAAGGAGTATTCACACCAGCGCTGCTACAGTATTACACTGCAGTCGTTTTAACTTGGTATTCCTAATAAACAGTATGGTTTCAGGAGCCTGCACCGTTTCCTGACACAGCTGTAGATTAGAATAATTCAAACATTAATATAAGTGCATTTGACATGCTGTCAGATAACATCACTGTTTTGTTTGATTTCTTTTCTGTCTCTTTTGGTATTCAAACACTCTCCTGACCAAATCACTGTCTCTGAAATATTCAGTATTCAACTAATATGCCTTCAGTTTAACTGCATTGTAGTAGATGTAACTTTGATCCGGAAGGCAGACACTGACTCTCCCTACATTTAAAGTTCAACTTAAACTTTTCTCTTCAATAAAACGTATAGATAGGGCTGGTTCCGAGTGAACTCTGAACCAACAGCCATTATACAGCGAGCCCTCTCCCTCCCTTCTCAGAACTCACATTTGGTTACAATAACTTTGTTTTCGCTCCATCCCCCCATTTTGTGCTCTTCCTCTTCTCTCTCTTGGTTGTTATTTTCAGGTATCCCACATTTGAAATACTACAACTATTATTATATATTATATAGCATTACTGCTAACATAAATATTATCCTCATCCGCCCTTCATCAACAGCTTGTCCTTCCCTGACGGGCAGTCCATGGCCAAAAGGAAAGGAATTGGAATCACACCCTAGACAAGATGAAGAAGATAATAGTGATGATGAAAAATGTTAATCACTTTTTAAACGCTCCTCTTCTCTATCTTCTTCTCTTTCCACTCTTTGTAAATGTGATGTTTTCTTTGTAATCTGCTGAACATGTGTCCGTACAAAGAGTCATTAACTGCTTAAACTGTATGCTGGCTTTTGTGATATGGGTTTTGTATGATAATCCTGTGCATGACTGTCTGCCTTTTCCAATGTACAAGAGACCGATCCCTCAGAATCACATTGGATGAAGTCCAGGCCTCTGCACTGACACACTGGTCTCCTGTTGTCTCCACACTGTGTGTACATGCATCCTGTAAAGTAGCCCACAGCTCCATATGCCTTCATGAAAACATTTCTGGCCTCCATCTTGGTTTTGCCACCTGTATTTAATAACTTCCATTGCCTGCAGACTCATGGGTGGTTTACTTGGACTTCTGTTTGGTTAAACTAGTAATTTAATTACACATATACTGGAAATCTTTCTGTTTAACCACTAGGGAGCAGTGTCCTCCAAACAACACCTGAGGTGATGGTGCAGACTGTCTGTTAGTTGAATCAGTGTAGTAGCCCGAGTAATCACTTAGCAGTGTGGGAAGTGTCATGTGGGCATGTTTTCCTATTTTAACTTCTAACGGTGACTGTTTTATAAAAGGGATACATATTTTGCAGCTGAATAGTGAATCAAACTACTTTTGCATGATTTGTCACTTGGCCCTCATGCTCAGTGATATCATTTCTGCTCATGACGTGGAAGTTGCCGATCACTGTGTCCTCCACACTAATGAGGAAAAGCAGAGAAAAGCAAGCATTGCTGCACTAATATCAAGCACCCAGACAAGCAGTAATTATAAACTGCTGGCAGTTCAAAGCTGGAGGGGCCAGATTGCGCTCTACTTGTATGTCTGCAGAAGTAGAAACAGCTGCATCTAGTGGAGTAAATCCATTTTCTAGCTCCAAGGGAGTCCAGGACACGAGTCTGAGAGCATCAGTACATATGCTGTGTGAACAGGGGCTGGTAAGATCAATTTTCCCCTGGCAGTGCAGCTCAAAGGACCAAATTAACTGACAGAAAGACAGCAGATCGTCTCGATCAAATTATACTGATTTGGAAAGAAAAAAGAAAAACCAAGATGTTCTTTTGAGTCATCAGTCAGAATGCAGCAGCAAACCACTGCATTTCATCAGTCATCTGCTTTATTAGCAATGGTTTGTTAGTTTTCACAAACCACTCTCAGTCTCTGGTTCATTAAGCTTTTTTCCTCCAATTAAAAACACATGCATGAATTCTCTGACTAAAATGTCCACACAACCCAAAAACTTCCAGGTGTTATGAAGCTGCCTGATGAGTCATCATTTATTCAGTTCTTATTGAGGATCAGACAAAATAATAATAAAAAAAACCAAACACAAATGTTGTTTAGTTCAAGCAATCTATGTATTTAAATGTCAATAAGCAGAAGCCTTTAAGGCTATAGATATCTAAGTGTCTAACACTTCTAGCACAGCGATATCAAACTGTATGGACTGGTGCAGATCTGCCAACAGCACTGACAAAGCGGGACATAATGTGGAAAAGGTGCAAGTCCTCTGGAGATCTAACTCATCTCCTGCTGCACAGATGCTGGGGCTGAAGGTTCAGGGTCATCTGCCCTGGTCTCCTCGGAGTTATCACTGCCCCCATATTTGTTGTTTAACGAACGTCCCAAAAACAGCCAGTACTCTTTACGGATGGTGTCTTTCTCCTGCGCAAGAAGTTGACAAATCTTCCAGGGAGGTAAAAACACAGGGAGGGTTACAAAAACGACATTAAATAATATTAATATTAGAAAAAAAGGTTGAGAATTTTTGAGACTCCTTTTATTAGCCTTGGCACTTACTTCTAGGGCTTTTCTTAAAGTTTCTTTTCGTTCTTCTTCCTCCACATTACTGCTCTCCAAGACATCCTCATAGCAATCAAATAGAAAGGCTAGAAGGTAAGGTGAACAGTGTGTGTCTTTCAGCTCCTGGACTCTCACCAGCAGGCCTGGCAGAGATGACAGACCTCTGTCTTGCAGCATCCTTGAGGGAAAAAATGGAGATACTGTCAGTGAGCTTCTCCATTTTTAATGAGCAAGTCTCAACTCAGTTTTCCCCTGTAGTCTCAATAAGAAATGGACATTAAAAGGTCAGTGGTTGTACTGGAAAATAAGAAAAGAATGTTGCCTGAACAACCCTGAACATGATGAATATATATATATATATATTATGCATTTTCCACCTTACCCTTTTAAATAGTTCCATGCACTTTCATTGTGGGGAGCCTTCTTGATTTGGTTCAGACAATACCTTAGAAGATAGAATAAAAGAAAAACACTGCATTAGTCAAATATAAGAACACATGCTTGCCACTCAAAAAAGTAGTATTGTCCTCGAAGCATGTAGTCAGATCCTATAATTAAACTCTTCAAACTACCTTTTTTTCCAAACATCTTCAAATCTCAAATTACAAATCCAACAAATAATTGTGTCTAAATGTATATTTAGAGGGAAAATACTTACTGAATTTCTCTCTCCACTACGATGGAGTCAGAGAAACCTGTGGTGTGAGAAATTACAAAATGCCTCTGGTTCCAGGCAGAGTTATTCCTCACATCTTCCTCCAAAAGATTCTCCACAAATTCCAGCTCATTATCCCACAGTTTGAACTCCTGAAAATGTAATAAAAGAAGTTTTGGCAACAAACTTGTTTATGAAATCATGTAGTGATTTTAATGGTGGCCCTGTAATTATTAAGAAAAACACCGTCTACAAAAGGCCTTGAATAAAACTACAAAAATGATTAAGTAAAGGACTCAGTCTGGCATAGTGGCTCACTATGGGCAGAACACCAGATCACCATCCTCAGTTCCAGGAGCCAAAATGTGCCTCAACACCTACCTGGATGACCCACTGTCGGTGCTGCCATGCGTGGTAGTTCTTTGCATCTTGGCTGAGAATATCTGCGATGAACTCCAGTTCCTCCGAGGGGTCACTCAACCACTCCACCACCATACGTCTGTGATGCCTGGAAGATGAGTTGGGAAAATCCTTATTTTGACTTTAATTATATTTCATGTCATCAAACCTAAAGCACAGTTCATTGATAATAACAGCAGATTGATAAGCATGTGACCTGCCAGCACTCACCAGACTTGATAGTTTTTGGGTTGCTCTTCAATGATGGCAGTGATGTACCTCATCTCCTCCCTCAGGTCCTTTGATAAGGCTTGCAGCAGAACTCGGCGGTAGTGCCTGCACAAACAAGGACAAACGAGGACAAACTCATTTTTAAACATAAACAATGTTACTGCTACTCAGAAGGTAAATAATATGCAAATGTAGTGCCTAAATTTCAAATTGTGAGATGTCTACTTCCTATCTAAAATTATGTTCAAGTATCATTTGGAAAGTAAATATTCTAAACCATAAAATCTGTACATTTGTTCACATGTTATCAAACTCATGCACCATGCTCACCATACTGTGTAATTTGCAGCATTTAGGTCGATGGCATCTGCTGTCAAGGCGAACGCCCGTTCACTTTTCTCATCATTCTTCAGCAGGGCACGGAAATAGTCGTAAACATCCGAGACTGTTAGAAGAAATGTATGTGAATCAATTACAAAAGTCTGAAATTCACCAGAAAAGTTATGACTGCTGCTGATCATGTGTAAATTAAAGTTGTTCAGATAATGTGCTCACTGTTATTATTTCTGTAGGAAGTTAAAAACAAAAAAAAACACATGCTAGCAAAATATAATCGATGTGCAGGTGTTTGTTGTTCACTGCACCCATCATTGATAAGTACAAGATTTTCCTCTTTAATCATTCAGCTGTGATGCCTCACCACTTCGATTGTGAGCTCCACCACTAACATTTCATACAATCATTAATATGGAGGACCTACTAATGATTTTCAATAAGCACAACACCCAACACTATCTTGATTGTTTGCAGTCTAATTGTTTGGAGTAATAGATTACTGCATCAAATCATCACAAACCCTCTCCTTGTTTAAAAGTTATTAATATATCTCCTTCAGAAAACACTGCAGTGCAGGACAAGCGAGAGGCAGAAAAGCGAACATGGTGAGGAGAGCAGAGGTAGATGTTTGCACTAACTTGTTGTCACTATGGTAGTAAATGTACAGTACAGCTTCATAAGATCAAGTCATATGTTGTTTCTTTATGTGCTGGTAAAGTTTAGAGGGTTGCGCAGCAAACATTGCTCCATGAAAGGCTAAAGTTTAGATTACAGATTAGCTACACCAATAGGAAGTGAATTAGCTACTTGCCATTATTGCCTGTAAATTCAAAGTACATAACAATATATTATGACATCAAGTGTAGTGGTGAACTTAAACTAAATCTCAAAGTCATTTAAAGTTATTAGCTGTCTGCAGGTTTAAAAGGGCTTGACTCATATGTACGGTTTCTATTCCTCAATCACCAAGGCATGGAAGAGTCATGCGACATCTGCATATTTATTTTCCACTTGCTATCCATCCATCTTCTACCTCTTTATCCTCCACATTAAGGTTGCGGAGTCGCTGTGTCAATCTCAGCTGACATATGGCAAAAGGCGGGTACACCCTGGACAGATCGCCAGTCCATCACAGGGTCACATATAGAGAAACAACCATCCACTCTCACACCTATGATCAATTTAGAGTGTCCAATTTACCTAATCCCCAAATCTGCTGTGGGAAGAAATTGGCCAACCCGGATACACTCCCCGCACACACAGGGAGAACCATACAGGTTATTTCCATTAATATATTCAAGCCTCTCTCAACAACACATGAAAATATTCCTTTGATGTTACAAGTTGTAGATTTAGATTTATAGCTTTAACAGTAACAAACCGGTAAAAAAAAAAAACTATCACACACATTGCAAGCCAGGAATGCGTGGTCACTAAATATTTTCAAGCATATATCACCTATCCATCTATCATAGCTATCAAAGGTATCAAAGATGCCCTTTATCTAATAACATCAAAAGGTCCTTGATACCACATACCTTTCATTTAAACTAAATCTGAACTACATCAACACAATATTGGCTCCTACATCAAGGTAGTACATAATGCTAATGATTCTAAGGCCATTTAGTTTGATGCTACTGTGACTTGCATGAATATGGGCCAGCATCACATCCTCATGGGCACAACAACGGCACCACTGCTTAAGGAAAACATTCCAAGGTAAACACTGAGGACTCTGCATGACTGTCTCTTACTAACAAGCCCAACAGTCTTACACTTTTCAGAGTAGGCGATCTTCACGACAGGATTTGGTCCATCATCCTGGGGAACAGGCTCTAGGTCAGCCCACTCCTTTCTGTCTCTGAAACACAAAAAGACAGGGGATCATTCATTAGCCACTATTATACGACGACACCTCCAGTATGAAGCTACACATGGCCTAAAGACCCAGGTTCATTAGTCAAACCACGTTTTGATGGTCTTGCTTGGTCATAGGGGACACTGCATTTTAAATCAAGACCACAACTAATTTGTTTGAACACAGCATTATTGTAAATTTATAAAAATATAAAACAATAATGAAAAACATTAATTTTGTATGTACTCTTTCAAATTAAACATCTGTCCAGAGTGTACCCCGACGTTTGCCCCATGTCAGCTGGGATTGTCTCCAACCCCCCACAACTGAGAGTGTTGATCCGTGAAATAAAGCCAAGCCAGCTTTATACTTACTGGTCACTTGAGTGGATACACCTAGCTGGTACTGGGTTGGACACCTTTTTGCCTTGAAAACTGCTATAATCATTTGTGGTATAGATTCAATCAACAATGTATCTGAATTAAAAATAATTCAGATTTGAGTCCATATTCAGACTTGACAGCATCACACAGTTGCAGATTTATCAGCCAATCTGAACCATCAACACAGGGTATTGTTTATGACTCATTTTGACACGACCACCCAGATTTTGTAGTAGAACTTGAGGCTCATCAGACCAACCCAAATGTTTCAACCTTCTATTGTCAAAACTAGGTGAGTCTGCATGAAGTTTAACCTCAGTTTCCTGTTCTTGGCTGACAGGTGTGACACCTGACCTCTTCCTCTGCTGCTGTAGAACCATCTGCTTCAAAGAATGACTTGTGTGTTCAGAAATAGTCTTCTGCAGATCTTGCTTGTAACAAGTGCTCATCATATTGTACCAGTCTGGTGATTATCCTCTGACCTCTGGCATCAAAAAGGCATTTTTGCCCAGAGAACTACTATGCACTGCATATTGCCTCTTTTACAGACCATTCTCTGTGAAAGATACAAATGTTGGAGTGTGAAAATCCCAGTTGATCAGTAGTTTCCTTTCATTCAGACCAGCCCATCTGCCACTGACAATCATTCTAGGTTCAAATTTCACTAAAATCACCTTTCCTCAACATTCTAGAGGTCAGTTCCAGCAGGACCCTGTCTGCATTCACAATAGCACGGAGTTGCTGCCATGTGATTGGCTGATCAAATATTTCAGTGTTATTTGAGTTAACAGGCAGTTGAATAGGTGTGCCCAGTAAAGTAGCCGGTGCCACAACTGAGTATGTGCACTTGTGGCAGGAGCGCAGACAAAATAGCAGAAGCAAACAAATGTAAACAGTTAGCAGACACTGTTTACATTACACGTTTGTTTATCCGTCACTGTTGAGTCCAGTAATGTACTTAATTTGCTGACTTGTTAGTTACGGAGAAAGTAGCCACAATGCTAACCACCCAAACATTAAATGAAAATGACAGCCAGACACTACCTGTAAAACATATATCGGGTCGGGTCAAGGATGTAATCATCCTCGAGTTGGTCTTCAGCCTCAGCATCAAACTCATTGTCTTCTTTCACCTCCACAGTTTCATTCGGACTTACTTCGACTCCGGACATGGCTAACCTGCTAGCTTAATCGTGCCCGTATTTCAAGAGAGAAGTAGAACAATGGCGTCATATCCGGTGAGAGGAAACGTACTTTGCTCTTTAGTTGTTATGCTCCTGTAGCAGGTTCTCTTGACTCAGGGACTCATTTATAAACATGATTTCTCCCTACAGATGTGTTCAGTTTTTTTTGGCACAACTCTTAATAAATACAAAAGTGACTAATTCACAATAAACTACATTAAGTGTACAAAAACACTAGTAGACATATTCTTACTGTTCCAGTGGTTATTTTCAGCTGTCAGTTACACATTCGAGCGATTATAACATCACACCGAGATAAAACTTTGTGTAACCTTATATTTACCTATTTTTCCAGTAACTGAAGATACTCAGAAGTACATAAATACTTTCACTAGTGTCATTGGAGACACTGGGGGTTAGATTGTTGCTGAAGGACACTTGATCTGTATCTTCTGGCTTCTTCATGTTATGGAATGATTTGTTAAATTGTCTTCTAGATCATATTAAATTATATCTGAATCAAATTCCAGTCTAAATGAAGCAACAGTGACTTCAACGTTCTATGTTACAAAAAAAATGTTCGAAGGCAAGGTCAAGCTGAGCTTTATTTTCATCAATGACTCTGGACATTATAAAAATAAATACATGATTCACAGTCGGTGAATCATAATACAAATTGTTATCAAAATTATGTGTCAGCCAGAATGAAGAATTAAAGACATGCATAATAACCATTGCATCAACTCATACATGATCTGAATACTTTCCATTACTTGCAATTAACAAAATCTGTTTTGTAACAGAACCTGTTAACCGAATATAAAACCACCATTTAAATTAGACAGCTATTTATGTTGTATACGCTTCTTCTGACAGGTTGTCAATGATGGCTTGACCCGAAGAGTGTTCAGTGATCTGTGGTTTGTTCTTGATCCAATCCATGTTTTTCAATGTAGCGTCTAAGGAGGAAAAAAAAAAACATTAACCACTGTTTATTTCACTTCATAAATATAGAAGCTTTGAACAATGTAACACTGGTAAAAATGTTGAATGTTAACTTTTTCATTATCTATAAACTACAATCTTTTTGATTGCTTCTGGACTCATTGAGGTTTCAAAAACTATAGTGGCCTTCTGGACCTAATTAAAATAAAGAGCCATATGGTCAATCTAATATCAACTGTAAAACTAATAAATGCTACATTTTAAAAAGGGGGTTATCAGTAGAGTTTAATCTCTGCAAATAGAAACTTCCCAAATATTGATAGGGAAAGGGGAAAATATTATTTTTCAAAAACGCAGAATACAGGTGAAATAAATGTAAGGCAACAGTTTTCTGTCAAAAAACATGTAACAGATGTGTTAAAAATGTATGTTTTTAACATTTTCTGATGATAGTAAGCGAGCAGAAGCACACAGCAAACGGCTTCATACAGCAACACCATAGCTGAAAACACCAAGAAGTACACATTCATTTTCAGAAGTAGATTCTACTGCTCAATATTAAACCTGTATGTTCAGTAACACCTCACAATCATAAGCGGGGGGAGAAAACTAGAGATGCAGACTTTACTCAGATATACACAGGGGGACAATAGAAGTTCCACAAAGCACCAATCACCTACACAGTTTAAATTAGCAAAAAAATTTTAGAGCTTTAACACTGTGTATTATTAGTTCTAATTGACAGACACAACCATAGCAGTAAATCCAAAGTAAATCTCACACCATATGAATATTGCATAACTGTTCATTCCTGCACAACTGCAAGATGTTGTGCATAATGAATCACCTTTTGCTGTTCTCTGAGGTGTCTCATTAACATGAGCTTGACAGAAATGGTGCATTTTCAATGAGTCCAGAAATATTTCATTAAAGCAAATGCGAAGAGACTAATCAAAAATGTAATTATACTACGGACAGCAGTTCATCCTCCAAAAAATACAATATTTTTTATAAAGGTTGCTTTGCTCATGGCAAGAAAAAAAAACTCACCTTCTTGCAAAATTATACAGTGCTTCTTTCCTCTCTTGGAGAGACAAATGTCTGTCACCTGGTGATCTCCCAAAAGATTTGGCGGCAGTCTGCAGAAGAGAAAAAAATATTCAAAGAAACAAACTCCCCGCATGTTTTTATATAATAAGTGTTGCTTTTTATTGTTAAATATAACAGCATATAGAATCAAACCTTTATTGTGGGTGCAGAACCAGAGGAGTAAGAGCTATTATTAGAGGGTCCAAATGTAGATGATGTCGCAGATGCTTCCACTGGAGTTTCCTCCTTATTCTCCAGCAAATTTGTTATGGTTGTGTCAACACAATTGGTTTTCACTGTACAAAAAACAAGAGACAACTATAAGAAACTGTAAAATTGTAAATGTAAAGTTCGAGAATGGGCAGCAGAGATGCGGGTATGATAGCTTAGTGGCAGTAGTGTGACAATACATGCAATTGTTCTGTTAAGTTGAAGGTGAACATGAATAGAACATAACTTGCTGTACCAAAGGAAGTTGTACAAATATGTTTACCTTTATACCAATAAATGACCACATGATTGGATCTGTATCTTACCCAAGTCCTTTGTGATGACATTCAGAGGGACATGAGGCAGCACATCCTTTACTTGTTGGGCCATCTTAGTAATCCTATCATCTGTGCCCAAACTTTGGGCCATGAAACCAAGCCCAACAGAACCCGGTCTGACACCTTAAATAAGAAAGGGGGTAAAAAAAAAAAATAGCTGATTTCTCTCAAAAATAAACACAAATCAGCTGAATGCTTAAATGTACAAAATGGAGTGTATATAGTGTGTTTACACTTACTTGTAGATGTTTGAGGTACAGTATGTCTTTTTCTTTTGATGTGCTCCACTTTATCAGCCTTTGTGATTTTGGTGGAAACCAAGCCAAGCTCACCTGCTAGTAGCTGAAAAAGAAGTGCAACATTAGAAACATGAGTCACATTTAACTTCAGCAAAAAGTGGAAGAGGAGGCAAATGTCAAATGGCCAGTGTGATGGAGGAAATTAGAAATCCAATGCTGTGTTTTTAGGGAACCAGTAGCATAGCTTAGTTGCTATGGTCAGGGAAAACCATGAACTGAATCCATCCATCCATTTTCTACCACTTTATCCTCCACATGAGGGTCGCGGAGGCTGCGTCAATCTCAGCTGACATAGGGCGATTTTTGGACTGTGGGACGAAGCCGTAGAACCGACCGGGTCTTGCTAACCACTACACCAATCACGCCCTGAATTACTGCATGACATTTTTTTTACACTTTTGTTTCACCTCTATAAACCTAACCCCCTACTCAACTAAACAGTTAAGTGCACTTTGTGTGGTTTAAAACAGTCCACCCTGAACAGACTTGTGTCTCCACTGCAGGGTTTGAGGGCCAGATACATAAATAGCATATCATACCAGTGAGACACAGTGTAGCTCACAAATAAATTCCACAAAGATGAATGCAACACAGTGAACAAACTATTATAGAGGACATCCATCATTCCATGTTTTTTTTATTCTTGGCAGGTCACTTTTTATCACTAGAAGAAAACATGACTGAGGTAAGGCTGCAGGCTACAAGGAAAACCACCACCGCTTTTCTCTTCTGTAACATGTAAGTGATGATTCTTAGTCGACCAGTCATCAGAGTGCAGTGACATGGCTACACCCGGTAGGAGCCTGACCTCTGTGCTTCCTATCCCAACAAAAGGGTGCCAAAAACTGACTAAATGGATTGACTGTTTTGACTCCCTACTCAAAGGAACAAAAATAACTGTGTGACATACTGAACTGAACCAAACTGGTAGAAATGGGGCTCAACATTGCTTTTACCTCCTGGACTTTGTTGGCAAACTCCTGTGCTGACTCTCCATCTTGTCTGGAAACTGGTGGGAGCCAACTGGAACAAAAATGACAAACAAAAAAAATGCAATGTATGAAGTCATTTTTGACATGAATGACAGAGTGGAAATTCTGAAAATCATCAATAAGCTGTATAAAACTCAATTAATTTTTTTTAAACAATTAAGACTCAGTATACATGCAGTATATTAATAAGCAATTCTGGCCAAAAAAAATTACCCCAGCTTACAATAAACTGAATTTTGCAACATGAGCCACTGTAGAATATCACTATTTAATTTTAAAAAGCAATTGCTGTTAAAAAAATAATGATACAAAGTATTTAGTACCTTACATGATACACTGTACATGGAGCAAAAAACGTCCACAAGAGCTCCGTCAGCCAACTGGACACTGGTGTGCTCTGCGGACAGACAAATACAATAATGTCAATTTGTATTTTATTACAGTGCAACATAGCTGACACTCACTTAAAACCAACTACGTCAAACTGAAAAAGACAATAACAGCTGTGGTGCAGTGTCAGGGTGACCCAAACTACACTGCACCTATATAAAAATGTTTATTCATATTCAGACTCTGCTGCACCAAGATTTACTCATGGTACTGAGTTGGCTGGATATAGAGTTTTTTAAGGCCACATTAATACACTTTGCAGACAATTTCACTTGTTTTGTAATGATCTTCTACAACTTATGAATTAAGCATAAAAATGCATTATTCTCCACTATTGATTTCCTCACCTCCTTTGTACATTGTCATTTTGCATCTCAAAATGCTTACACTATGTTCATTCTATGAGTCCATACCAAACACACTAATAGAGCTTCAGAGAGTTCTTGCTATTAGCACAATATATTATTGATAATATGGTAATATCCTCATCTATCATCAGGTTCTGTCAGAGTCAATAAAATGAAATTACCAAAGCAATCAGTGGGCGAGATACTCGTAAGGCCACGGGCTGAATGGAATCAGTCAGCGAGAAAGGCCAAGAACTGAGAGGAAAAACATACAAGTATGTTGTATATAGTTATATAAAACATTCAGAGAAAGACAGATAAATGAAGTAAACAACCAGTGACCTGTTGGTGTGTTTTCCACATCAACACAACAGTTACTATTAAAGTGGAGTAAAAAAAAAAAAAAAAACTTGAAGAAACTGTTTAAGCACTTTACAAGTTAAAATTCAATACTCCTGATCATTTTATGAAATAAAATACACTACACACACAAATTTGCTGAAGACTTAGAGAAAGGTTAATAAAAATGAATCAGCACTGCTCTTGTTTTCATTTCCTTGCACTAATGTCTCCATACACAAAAAAAATCCTTTTAATCTCTTTTTCAAAGTGCAGTGGAAAATGGATGATAACTTTGTGGTTGGCTTGATTTAATCAGAGCTTCCAAAAAGGAACATGCTGATGGATCTCAAAGGGTACAGCTGTGCTTCACTAATAGGCAATGGAAAACCTGACACAGGAGCTGAATCAAATATGAGTTGTTTCAGTGAGTAATTTACCCTGCTACACAAATGCTAACCTGAACTTGAGGAGGCCAGCACGACCATTTGTGGTATCCTCTTCAGGAAACAGAAGCAAAGGTGTGGTGCCTTCAGTGGAACAGTATCTCTGAAGGGACTCTCCTATTGCTCCTTGGCCAGATGTTGAATGGATTTCCATGAAGCCTCTGGCCCAGCACACAAAGCCTGTGGAGCCCTCTAGTTGTGGCTAGTTATAAGACAGAGACAGAGCAAGCTGACCAAACACTGCATTTACCATATTTAACAATGTGCAGGAATGTGCTGCACACAAGAAAATACACAGTAACAGACAAAACATGCCATGGCATAATGCCCCAGACAGTGAGCAGGTAAGAGTTCAACTTGCTTTCAAGCACCACTGCAAGCACAGTCTTCTTTACTTGCTTGCATTTTCATGTGCAATTACTGTCACAGAACATGCTGTTCTTCCAACCTCAAAGTGTCACAGTGAGCATTCACGAGCTTAAAGGAAAAACTGTCAGGAAGATTATCTAAAAGGGTTTGCATGTGCACCAGATATTTACACAAAAATAAGCTACAAAAGTTGGCACAGTTATGTAATATGGTTAGACTTGGTCTAGCAGTAAAGTAGCATACACAGCTTTCAATTGAACACTGCACATTTCAACATATAGGTAACTAGTGCAGAAATTATTAAGATGTCTTCATGGACAAAATATTAATATCATATTGTACAACAATTAAGCAGATAAAAATCAAACACTCACAGTATTGCAGGGAGTCAGGAGGTTGATTATGTTGTGGTCAAAGTCTGTCACGTGATTGCAAATGTACAGTTTGGTGTTTTTGTCTCTGGAGCGCGGATTTCTGTGTCTTACATGCATTCCCAGGACTGAGCACATAACTCTCACAATAAATCTAAAAGCACACAAAGGAAATTGGATGTAAACAAACATGTAATACTCATTCTTGGTCTGCAGGGATAAACTTAAAACATTGAATGTGTATTTAGACTATGCATTAATATTCATCTACTGTTAAATTGGCATGGGTATTTTAACCAAAAATGACTGAGAGCAAGGTATCACAGGAAATCATTGTGTAAAGGAAACATGGTAAGTCAAAAACAATTCATTATTAGTAATTACTATAGATGACACATGCATGACATGAATTGATATTATTACTCCTGTTGAGGGTAAAGTGT
This sequence comes from Microchirus variegatus, assembly GCF_963457635.1. NCBI lineage: Eukaryota > Metazoa > Chordata > Actinopteri > Pleuronectiformes > Soleidae > Microchirus > Microchirus variegatus. Next base: position 17,794,111 of record NC_139807.1, read on the forward strand.
GTTTGCAGGAAAAAAATTATTATTGAACTACTTGCCTTCTAACAAAACTTTCTGGAAGTGCACAGCTGACCAAGAACACATGTATGCCGATAAAAGTCCGTATTAACATCAGACATATGCCAACTGGAAAGTAAATCAGCAGCAACAGGAGAACAACTGCATCTTTGGGGAGCCTGTACACAAAATGTAGAAACATTTAATTTAGTAGGTAAGACACAGGCACTGTGAAAAAAATACACTTTAATTTGACCTTGACATGGTTACATGAATCTAACCAACACATTGAGAATGAGTTCAAAAAAAATCTCACTACATGCCATACATGGACTATTACTTTAGGTCACTGAATGTAATCACTGAACAAACGCAGATCAACATTATCTTCTATATATGACTAGTAATGTAGCCATATTATATTGCCTACTAAAAATATATATATATATATATTCATCAGTGTCACATAAGAGAAACAAATGCTTACTGATTAACTACTTTACAGTTGGACACTGAAATTTGAGTGATAATTTTACACAAGTTTGGGGGTGAGATGTTTTGCATTTCCTGTAGAGTCAGGTGTGAGTTTCAGTGCACAACTTTGCTTTAGTGTGTTATGTGTTTTAATGTGGTTGGTTAAGCAATATGGTTCAGAAGACCTATTTTCAAACGCCATGGCCATTACTACCGCAAACTTAACAGGCGTTATGTAATACCTATGTGGGGAAAATAGGCTAAATATATTTTGAGTGAAAGGGAATTACACTTTATTTTCCAAATATAAGGAAATAAAGTCATTCGCTACAATCCACATAAAGATGGATACAAACATGTAATCCCAGTTGTTGGGTCTTATTCAGCTGTTTGGAAACAATGTTGTACGCTTGATTTTAACTGAAATAGCTCAGGCTAATCTAAGGTAGACTAACTGAAGTACATTTTCAGTTAATGGCAGCAGAATCTGAAACATATAACAGGCATTGTACAACGTTGCAAACGTGAACGTCTCGAGTACACAGTTAGATAAGATGGCTAGCTGTGTAATTTCATATCTACTTTAGCAATTAGCCTGAAGCCTTCAATAGTTAGCTACCAGACGATAAATGTCATTGACAATATTATATAATTATTATACCTCATATGTCGTTAGCATTGGCCCGAGGCTATCGATGAAGCTCAAATAAGATAACTACCGTTCGCTGACTTACCGACGAAAGTCGAACATGTCTTCAATCCCCCGAGTCTCCATGTCTGCCAGTCAGACCTTTGCTCAAAGGCTAACGCTAAGAACAATACAACCTTATACCCAAAAACAAGTTAGGCATAACGTTCACCACGACACCGTTGTCATTCGGTGGGTAAACTGAAAGCTAACGTTGATGTTCCGCCGACCTAAATGTGTTCTTTGGCAGCTTTACCAACAGGTATATGTTGTTAGCTTAGCAAATGTTAGGACGCGGTGCTAACAGCGCTAGCGCCTCTGATTCATCAGTAACAACAATAGCACTTCCGGCCAAATCCTTTAGAATAAAAGCGCCACAGAAATAACTCCACGAATGCAACCATATGACACATGTGTACTTTCAAAATAAAAGCCTCTAGAAGGAAATTTGAGGAAAAGAGCGGTATTTGTTGCCACCTAGTGGTTTTATTCCATACCCCGCACGTTTGTTCATCCATAGTTTATAAATACAAAATATGTGAGAACACCTTTCGTGTTGGGGGTTTTGTGCTTGAAAAATATTTATTTCATCATAATTTAGAGGTATACGCAAAAACTTAAATATAATGTAATCTAGTATGTGTTAACAAGAAAACATGCTCATGGCGAGACATCAAAGGGTTTAAAAAAAAATCACTGTGAACCTTGGCCTATGATCTATTCCAGTACATTCTTGAGTTCAAATAACATTTTTAGGACAGCTCATCTGATGGTTTTATCCAAATATCAAATGGTGTCATCCTGCATCCTGCTGCCGCAATAACATTATTAAAATTTGTTTTAAAAGGTAACAGTGACCTTAACCTTTGACCTTTAATCACCAAATTAAAATCCTTTAGTGTTCAGGTGATTGTTTATTGACAATGTAATGAAAATTTAACTTGTATATTTTACATTCAGTCAGGACATTCCTCATACTGGCAGTATACATAACAAAACATCTATCATGATAAATATTATTGATACGAATCTGGTTTTGAATTACGCCAATGGGAGCTGAGCTCCCATAAATAGATGCTGTGATTGACAACGTGGTCCGCAACTGTAGCTCTAATTTAATTAGGAATCTGCCTATGTGTTTGGTCTCTTCTCACTCTTCCCCTGTTTTGTCCACTTCATCCCGGAGTGACTGTGAACAAGTGGCTTGTCATTAGTGACAACTAATACTTCACACATCTCCTCGTGAGTGAAATCTGAATTTCACCTGAGAGCAATTGTTCATTCCCAGGAAAAAATGAAAGAAATTTATAAAATTTGCTTGACAGAATTTGATAACTAGTTCAAAAGTTTTGTATGTAATGACTCAAGCAATGAAATGAAGACTATTCGTTTTATTGGGAACGCCTATTCAGCATCCATAAGTATAGTTCATTTTGACTGACATGACAGAAGCAAATGATAATGTAATTAAACAGCAGAGAATTGTATGAAAGCAACTGATATATGTCCACAAGCATTTTCAAGGAGAAATTGCTACTGTGATGTGCACAAATGATTAAATGTCGCGGAGGTTGATAATATAGTTATGATAATTTTCATTCTGATCTGAGAAAAGCACCAAAGCGACTGAGAAAAACTGTAATTGCATCCTTTACCTTCTTTTTAAGATGATGTAAACAGTTAATGCCGCTAGAGTGCGCTGTAGTGCGCTGTAGTAGGAGAGATGAGTGAGTGAAGATGGGGCTGAATGGGCTGGACATGATGGTACCAGGTCTATATTGTATACTTTTCACCACTCCAACTCCAACAAGGTAGGTATAAATGGAGGATTACAAAATCTTAATCCACGTTCAGCGAGATTATTGATATATATAAGTGTAGTAAAAATCAAGTAAACGTTAGTTTTATGAGTGAAAGGTTCGGGCGGACCATGTCGCCCATTAGCATGCTAGCATACTTAACTTTAATAGTGCTGTTTGCCAAAAAAACAAAAAATACACAAATTTGACTCCAACTGAGTTGTCGTTCTTACCGTGTACATGGTTTTATACTTTCATGTGACCTCATGAACCCGCAGAAAAGCAACTACAAGTACAGTAAAGTTGGTTAGCATGAGTGAGGTCTGTCGGTAACGGTCGCCTGTGTTCTATGGTGACGGCCAACAGAGACGTGCGTACATCAAAGTCACTCAATGCGTAACAAAGACACTTCAATGGAACGTCGGGAGACTATATCAATTACAGGTAGGCTGGCTCGTCCTCGGTCTTCGCTCATACAAAAAGGAAAGCAGCACCAACAGCAGAAAGTGAAGGCAGCATCGTTTAGACAAGAGATAACGAGTGGAACATGGACTTCATTGCCGAACTGCAGCAGCTGGAGAAAGCCATGCACAAAGGAGCAGACCCTCTTCAGCTGATGATGGATATGCTGCTGTATGAGACAGAAGACCCCGTCGCTGTCCCTGTCGTGGATTGTAACACTATCCCCCCACACCCTCTCAAGGTGAAGGGGGAGGCACAGCTAAAAGAGACAGTCCACTGGATACCTGACAGCGACGAGGAGTTTGATCCAAATGGCCCAGACTCACTCCAGATGATGTTGGAGGAGCTTCTGGTGGAGACGGGCATCCAGTTACCCATCAGTGAGAAGGAATGTGTCCTCAACAGACCTCGGCCTCTGCAGCAGATTGTTAAGCCTCTGCTACGAGAGACATCCCTGAGTGACCCCCTTCTTGCCTGCAAAGAGTCACAATGTGAACCCCAGACTCTCCAGTATCCACATCCTCCAACTGTCCTTGCAGACCCATCAGTTCACCTCCAGACTCAAGCCTTTTCAGGTCATCAGCGCAGCCAGCCACATCAGGGACAGACCCCAATGATGTTCCACATGATGGAGAAGAACTTGGTTCCTATTGGATTGGTTAATCGTGAGGTCATTTACACTCTTCCACCGGAGGCCTTCAATACTGGATTCTTTCCTGCTACTCCTCGTCTGAACTCCACCACATTGGGGAAAAGAAAATTATTGCAGCAGCAGGATGACACCAGGCAACCATACATAAAGAAGCCACCCAATGCATTTATGCTGTTCAGACAGGAGCAACGGGAAAAGGTTTCAGCTGAGCTTAACATCAGGGACAGTGCAGTCATTAATACTGAGCTTGGGAGGAGATGGATGTGTCTATCTGAGCAGGAAAAACTTCAGTATTTCAATGAATCTGACAAACTCAGTCGTCGCCATGAGCATTTGTATCCTGGCTGGTCCACACGGGACAACTATGGGAAAAGAAGAAAAAGGACAAGGAGAAGGTATCCCACAATGACCTCCTCATGTCTAACATTGACGCCTTAACCTGCTGTACATGTCTGCTTTTGTTTCATATTTATATGAAATAAATCTAATTCTATTTTTGGAAAAAAACAAAAAGCTTTTTGTTGAATAATTGGTTGTGGCTCAGTTAATAATTATGTGGTTCAATATTGATTGAGGGCATCAACTAGTGCTTGACTAAATTAGGGGAAAAAGTATTGTGTGTGTATATTTAAAAGATGATCTAAACATATTTTTAGACAGTAAATTAGATCATGTGGATGCAATCATCTTTAAGACTCAGTTATGTCAGCAGGATGTGATGGAAATTATTATCATAACTATAATAGGAAATATGATTGTAAAAATCTGATTTAAACTCATCAAACACACTGATATCACTTTATTGGTTTGCAGATAGGATACATATATTTAGGGGGCATTTAAAATGATGTAGTTCTTAAAAAAAAGATCGAAGAAAGTATGAAAAGAAGTTCTATTTTGGTTGGGCTTCACAAATAGAGAAATAATCTTTGGGCACTTCAGCACCACATTATTATTGGCATCAGGACTGAGAAAGAAACTGAGTCTGTTTTGAGGAAAGAATCAGACTTCAATCATCAGAGGAAATCATCTCTTGTGGAGGAGGAAATGACTGGTAGCTTTTATATTATTATTGTTAGTAGTAGTAGTATTATGAATAATAATAATAATAATTAGAACAATATTTTGAATTAAATAAGGTTCTAATTAAATAATATAACATTACAACTTTTTAATATTACGACGTTATTACGACGTTATTTACATATTGTGACGTTTTTTTCCTCATAAAATCATCACCATATTATCGTTATATCATGACTTTGTTCCCGTAATAGTACAACGATTTTTTTCTTGTGATATTACGACTTCATTCTCATAATACTCTCATAAAATGTTGACTTTTTACTCGTAATATTATGACGTTTTTACTCGTAATATTAAGACTTTACTCTCATAATAATTTTTCTCATTTGACTTTTTACATTTTTATTCTCAAATGATTTTTCAGTTTAGTCCTAATACTCCGTCGTACGTAAGTGTTTGTCACTGTTTTTTTTAATCGCACCATGCAAGAATCGTATATTATTGTGCCATTTTACTGTTGTGTAATTACTGTTGCAATGTTGTTATTAAGTGATAATAATATATGCCGTGCACTAATGTCAGTGTATGTGTCTTGAACACGCCTCCTCTGTCAATAATAATAAGCTCAGTGTTCTGGCTCCTCCCCCAAAGCCTTGTCCCATTTTTGTTTGACAACAACACCGTGATCAGCCGCTGCTAGTGTTGACTCATCGTCGACTCTTCTTCTCGGTAAAAACATCGTTATTTTAACTGAGCACTGGATATCTGTCCCTTTTCTCTTCCAAAACACGTCGCGGCCAACATGGTGGTCGGTGGTTGTCCGGTAATCCTGTGGCTGGCCCTGGCCGCCGTGCTGGGCTCGGTGCTCGGGCTCGGTGAAGATCTGGACCGGCCTCTGTTCGGGCCACCTGGTTCTGCTATCCGCCTGCATGAGTCCGACCTGGGCCTGGAGAAGGCTCTGGAGTTCGCTGAGGATCGTTACAACCGAGGCTCAAACGCCATGCACCTCCGCAAAGTCAGCCGGTTCATATCCGCAACTAAACAGGTACAATTATGAAGGGTTTATCATTTGGTGACTTTATTCACATTGTGTAGTTATCTTTTTGTATAATGTCATATGTTTGTGATAGAATAAAGGTTATATCATGATTTATTTCGCTATATAGCCAGAATTGTTTTCGAAAACAACATTGCTGTTACGTCGGATTAACAGACCGGAAACGATGCGGGTGACCTTCAAAATAAAGGCAGAAATTGGTCACTGCGTTCTCTGCACGCGAAAACAAATTAGTGAGTGAAATTTTCACTTGTGTTTAAGTGTTTCGGCACTTTCTAATCTTACAGAATGACCTCCTTGTAATTCTTCCCTGAAGTAGAGACATTTATGCAGAGTATGTGAAAGTGTGTGTTTGTTTTGTCACGTCCTCTTATGTAGTTTATATAACTTGTACATAACTGCTTTTAGCAAAAGTAAAAACCAGTAAAACATATTCATAAATACTTAAAGCAGGTTTAGATTTGTGCCATTTCGTCTCATGCTCCCTGCTACAATCTCAGTATGGAGCAATAAAAGTATCCACATACAACACATTGTTTCTCTAAAACACAATCATATATATATAAATATATATATAATATACAAAAACAATTCAATGGAACTGAATTAGCGTTAAATAAGATAAATGTGAATATGAAATGATTGGAAAAAAAACATTGAAAACATGTCTATACAATACACTAAACACATGTCACGATAGAAGGTAAATGTGAAAGGATGCAGTGGCACAGGATTATTACACAGTCATGTTTGAATATATACTTTATGGGACATATATTGACATGTTTAACAGGAAACCAACGGATAAGAAGCCAGTGTTCATTTCACTTGGAAACAAAATGGAACTCAGCCATCATTCACTTGCATATTTACAACTGTGTTTTTCCTGCTGAGACCGATCAAAAAGGCTGCTGTGAAAAGGGCACAGTAATTATATTAATTTATGTGTCATTGATCTATTTTCCAGCTGGTTAAGGGAATCCGCTACACAATAACAGTGGAAGTGAGCAACACTCAGTGTAAGAAATCCTCCAAACTCAAGACATGTGACTTTTATCCCGAGTCACAGAAACTCAAGGTAGGTTTTGTTTACATGTGTGAGAGAGAGAGCATGAAAGAAATTATGAAGCCACACAGATTAAGCACTGTAGGACCATTGTTGTTGTTTTAATTGACTAAATATTCTCTGAGTTTCCTAAACGCCACAGTGAACCTAGCTGTGTACACATTTGTTATTGCAGCAGTGTTGTTCTGTTTTTAGCTGATCTTGTGACTTGGGCTTGGCTTGAAGTAACCCTAAGCATTGTGTCTCATGCCACATAAATGCACACACTCAGCTGACACATATTATTGTGTTTATTTCTGAAACATTCTCAATTGAAAGAATATCTAATAAACAAATAAGTAGAAATGTTGAAATCTGATGAATGTAAATACACACAAAGGTTATTAGTAACTCACCCTGATTCATGTTGTTTGTTTGGTTGACAGTGTGTAATAGTTATTATCCCAGTTATTCAATCTTGGTTTTTTTTTGTTTGTTTATGTCAGACGGAACTGTGTGTGTTTGAAGTATGGGACATTCCCTGGCAGGACACTTTGACTCTGCTGAAACAGAAATGCCAGACTAAAGGTCAGTTAAGTCAGTAGGCTACAATAGATATGTCAAATATTACATGATGAGGTAAAAATCAACCTTTACATGTTGCTTTTAGTTTTCCTTGCTTTATTTTAGGCTGCTCTCTTTTTTTAACATCACTGTTTCTCTCCAAACTGCAACTTTATTGTATTTCACTGTCATATACTTCATATACAGACTTCATACATGTTTGTCCTGCCTGTCTTTTCAGTTGAACCTCAAATAGAAGAGACCAATAAGGTGGAGGATCAATCCAGCAGTCAGCCTCTGGAGGTAAAAGTTGTGTCATTGTGACATCAATAACAGACATGACAACAACACGTTTCTGTCTGACTTTGTGTTGGTTGTCAAGTTCAACAATATCTATGTGAACTTTGAAATTGATGTTTTTGTATTGACTGCACATGTTTTGTCTGCACTTCATCTTCCAGGAGTCTGTGGCACTATTGGGGCAGTTTAAAGAGTTTTTGGTCAAATACAACAAGGATTACAGCAGCCAGGAAGGTAAGTGACAGACGCATAAACCATGAACATACCAAGCACAGCAGGTGTTATGTATAGTGTCACATTCTGTCTACACACACCCTGAACTCTTGATGCTCTCACAGCCTATTTCGTCAAACCTGTTTGAAAACATACATACACATACAAGTTGGTTATAAGCATCTAAATAACATGCACTGACAAAAACAAAACTTTTTAAATGTGTTTATTTGACCTTTAAACCTAAACAGAGGCAGACCGTCGTTTGCGCATCTTCCATGAAAACCTGAAGACTGCTGAGAAGCTCCAGTCTTTGGATCAAGGCTCAGCTGAGTATGGAGTCACCAAGTTCAGCGACTTAACTGGTACATGTCCGTGTTTCTGTCATTTTTGTTTGTGCACATGTTCATATTGCAAAAGTTTCATGTTAAGAAATGAATCTTCTGCTTTTTGTGTGTTTGCATTATTTTGTCTGAAGTGTCACTGTTCTCTTTCTGTTTTTTTTCTCCAGAGGAAGAGTTTCGCTCTACATACCTGAACCCACTATTGAGCCAGTGGACTCTCCATCGGCCAATGAAACCAGCCGCTCCTGTCCAAAGTCCTGCCCCTGCCAGTTGGGATTGGCGTGATCATGGAGCTGTCAGTCCTGTTAAGAACCAGGTGCCAGCATACAGTGTTAATTCTAGGGCAGTCACTCTAAATAGCTTGCTAATAGCATTGAACCGTCTTACTGCATATTGAGGTGTGTGTGTGTGTTTCCTGCAGGGTATGTGTGGATCCTGCTGGGCATTTTCTGTCACAGGCAACATTGAAGGCCAGTGGTTCTTAAAAAATGGATCACTACTGTCACTGTCTGAACAAGGTAATATAGACTTGTGCAAACTAACAGCAATAATAAAATTATTCAGTAAGGTTCGTCGACATGTAGTGGAAAAGCAGCATAAAATGCACATTTGAACTGCCTCCACAACAGGTTATTCTTACACATAAAAGCCATGATTTGATTGGTGTATTGATCTTTGTCTTGCAGAGCTGGTTGACTGTGATGGTTTGGACCAGGCGTGCAAAGGAGGGCTCCCATCAAATGCTTATGAAGCCATTGAGAAGCTGGGTATGAATGAAATGTGTGGAGAACAGAGAGACATTTTGCTTCCAATTTAATGAAAATTGTACCTCCTTTTTGACTCATAGCAAACATCAAAAGAGTTATTCATGTTGACATAATAGGGTAGATATGTTTTATGGGTGGAGTAGCTCAGTGGTTAAGACTGGTACTTCAGTGTTCAGAAGACATCATGGTCACAAGTTCAACTCCACCCCTCATGTCATGTCATGTTAAAAGTGTAGTTGTGTGCCAGCTTTTAACCCATTGTTGAACTTTATCTTGCATGTTTTTAAGGCGGTCTAGAGCAAGAGACAGACTACTCCTACACTGGGCACAAGCAGAGCTGCAACTTCGCTACAAAGAAAGTGGCTGCTTATATCAACAGTTCTTTAGAGCTGTCCAAAGATGAGAAGGGTAAGTGGACTGCAAAAATACAGAGGGAATGTCAATTCAAGTCAATTCACCTTTATTTATAGTACACTTTAAAACAGTATTCATTGACCCAAACTGCTTTGCAGCAAAAAAGTAAGACAAGATGTCAAATACTGCCTGATGTCAAATCTACTGGAGACCTGTCAACACACACAAAGCCCATGTCTGTGTTTTACTTGTTAACTTGGTAGCAGCACATCACTAAACCGGTACAAACAACTAAGGAACATTACCAGAATATAAAATATGCTTTAAAGATACTGCAATTATTTTACAACCCTTTACATGCCTAATTAAGAAATCTGTAAACAAGTTCCAGACATCACAGAAATCTAGGTTATATATATATATACTTTTTTTTTTTACAGTTGTCATCTTTTAGTGTTTTTATGTTATTTCTGTATATCAAAAATAATTAGATTAAATAAAAGCATGTTCACAGCAACAGGAGGCTGAATCATACAAAGGTAAGTCTAACCCTTGCAATTCAGCATGGTCAGTGATGTGGGATGGGAGACTGTTCCAGAGCTTGGGGGCAACAATGAAAGCTCTGTCTCCTTTTGTTTCCAAGCTAGAAAATGGAAATGACAGGAGTTGTGAGGACCTCAGTGACCAGGGTCCAGAATATGGGAGTTTCAGAGGTGTAACTGAAGAGCAAGACCACTGACTTAAATGATTAAAAGACCCGTTAAATGGAAAAAGAGATGGCACTGAACACTGATAGATAAACGCCCTTTAAGACACCTAAAATATTTTTTAAGAACTATAAAAGATGGATCATTGTTGATTTTCAGGTTTTCATTAGTTTGCCATGTGTTTGTCAGTTTGACATTAAAAGGGTCTGGTCTTTATTTTTGTTTGACATAGAAATCGCTGCTTGGCTCGCTGAGAATGGACCAATCTCTGTTGCACTCAATGCCTTTGCAATGCAGGTAAGCAGTCGAGTCATTACTAGCTCTTACTAATTCAAAGAACATCTGTCTGTCTGTCCCTGTCTGGGTCACATGACAGACGTTGCAGTCATCAAAGGAAAGTACAAAATAATCTTGGAGACATTATATATAGGTGGAAATCCTACATTGTGTCAATTTAATGGAAAGGGGACAAATAAATAATTTTATAAGGAATTTCACAATTTCACAATTCATCATATTTACTCTTGCATTTCAATGTATAACCATGTTTTTAACTGTCTCGTCAATGTCTAGTTCTACAGGAAGGGTGTGTCTCACCCCTTAAAAATCTTCTGCAACCCCTGGATGATTGACCACGCTGTGCTGATGGTGGGATATGGAGAACGTGAGTTGAATTTTCTTCACCCTTTTCCTCATTTACACACACCTTACTGCTATGACTCAAGAGACCAAACCATTTGATAATTTTGTGAATAAAGTAATGTGCATTGTTTGGATGTTTCTGTGTTTTCAGGTAAAGGCACCCCATTCTGGGCCATCAAAAACAGCTGGGGGGAGGATTATGGAGAGCAGGTAACAAAAGGGGCTTTTTACCGAATACTGCCATTGTCCTTAAAGATGGGTGGGTGGGGTGGCGGGGGGGGGGGGGGGGGGGTCTTGGTCTTGTATTTGATATGGTTACAGTGAGTAGAATTTAGTACCACTGCAGCAATACATTTAAATATTCAGTTTTCTTCCATCATGTGATAAGGCCACAGATGGAAATTATTGTTTTGTAGCATTTACGTACATTGCATAGTAGGAAAATAAACAAAGCATAAATGAATGTGCTACGTCACTTGATTGCTGCCCACATGAAGTTATGTGTGTGATTAAAATTATCTCTCTCTCTCTCTCTCTCAGGGTTACTACAACCTATACAGAGGGTCCAATGCATGTGGGATCAACAAGATGTGCTCCTCTGCTGTGGTCAATTAAACCACTAACCACATATTCTCACAACATTCATACGAACTTACATGTAGGCTAGATTCACATTACCAGTCACATTGTTCAATTCCAATTCACTTCAGATCAGATTTGGAGGTTCATACTGTATTCATAGCAAGTGTTTTGGATATGACGAACACTGCTTAATTTCCAAAGGTTCCCTTCAGTGTGGCTTGGATTACTTCATTGTCCCAAATGTTAGCTAAATCTCAGATTTATACCTCTATCCACCGACTGCTGTCACTACTTTCCTCTATTGTTGTGTTGCCAAGTGCTTGTCGACAGCATCACAACACTGAAAGCAAACCGCTGCACTGATTCAAACATTTGTGTCCCTTGGCCTCATATCAGATATTGTATATATCTGATCTAGGAACACATTAATGTGACATAAATCTGACTGAAGAATCTGATTTGATGACTGGATTTCTGTGTCACATCAATGGAATAAGTCGATTACGAGTCACTTTAAAGAGTCTGTAAAGATCTGCTGTAACTAGTTTTCCGTTAAACCAGACTTATGTTCCAACTTCACAACTTCCACTAAAAACAAACCACCTCAATTAAAGCTAGCTTGGCTGAGAAACATGAAATGTGATTTTAAGTAAAATAAGCTTTTGTGCATTTAATTCCGTTAAGACCTGCAGGTCACTGTGATTGCTGTGTTTCAGACCGTGTTCATTTGTATCTCATCTTTCCTTACAGTGAAGGGGCCCATGTTTAATAAGGTGTGTGGCTTGCACTAAAAAAAACTAGTTATTGCTTGACTACTGTGTTGTTAGTCTGCTTGGATGTTATGATGTTATTGTTTGTGCTTATATTGTGAAGTATTGGAGAGGGGTTTTAAAAGTTTTTAAAAGACGATGAGAAATGAAGATTGAATAAAAATGAAGAGTTCTATTCATGTGCGTGGTTTCTTTTTTGATTTGCTCTGTACGAACAACATTTATTAAATGTACGTTTGTCCTGCGAGAAGGATCATCTCACTCTTTTTGAGGTTTCTCCCATTTGTTTGGGAGGGAGATTTTTTTTATTATTACCTGAACTGAGGATCTAGGATGATACCATGAGGATCTAGGATGTTACCACTTGAACAAATATTATTGTAAAGCAAAGCAAGGCAACTTCTGTCCGTCCATCCTTCATCTAAATATGCATTTTCTTCGATATTCTTCGAATATAAGTCCTGCTTATGACAATGTGATGCTGATGTGTGTTTGTTTGTGAAACCTATTCTAAAGTAAAACAAAATCCTCCTCTGCCTTCATTTTAACAACTCTCCTCTTCTAAAACATTTTATATGTATAATATTACGACTTTATTCTCGTAAATGTACAACTTTATCTCTTCAATTTACGAGAACAAATGTAAAAGAATAATACTTTATTCTCGAAGTCTGTGAATAGAAACGTTGTGCCAAAACATTTCATTTAGCCTTATGGTGCGTGTAGTAACTTGTTCTTGTTCAAAATAAAACAACAAAAACGAACCTAAGCCACTGAGAGGCTGCTGCACCGGTACCCCCAGTTGACGCGTCGACTTCCGGGTCCAATGAATGAATGAAGCACGTAATGTTGTGTGTCACCAAACATTTATTCACGGTTTTGCGTTCTTAACAAATAAACGACCTCGGCCGAACTGTGCAGACACCTGCATTAACTATGTAACTGGAGGGCAAAATCAAAACAGAGGCCCACACGTGTTTGCCACAACACGACGACGGTCAAAAAATGTGTACTTCCACAGTCAGCAGCACACCTGCAGACCTGCTATTAACACTTTCCTGCACTCCACAGTACAGAGTGCCACCTAGTGTGGCATCCGGGTATTACACCAAAAAAGAAACATAAAATGGCTCTGACGGTGTTTGTTTGTTTCTTTAAATGTAGCATTACACAGCACAAAAATATAGCCACGTTTACTGAGTCGGCGTTGACTTAAAACGCAGCAAAGTAGGCTACAGTACTTCAAAAAACCTACTCATGAGTAAATGTAATTCATTACTTTAACATGACCATATTATTAGGGAGAATAACGTGTTAAAAGTAATGACAGTGATGATAAGTGCCGCATGCAAGTCTCCTCAAAGCAGCTCATTTACGATAATAAAATATGAAAAAAATAAAAATAATTGCAAATGAGCAACGAATAAATAACTAAAACCTATGTCGCAATATTTGAGGGGAAAAAAATATTCCTAAAGGTTTCATTCCCTGACAGTAGCGCCGCTACCGAAACGCCACGTGACCGCGCTGTGTTCATTTCGAAAGGATGTTTCCTGTTGATACCGGAAGTGTAACACTTAATGTTGTCAGAAAACACACAAGCATGTGACACACAGAGTTAGTGATAACACATTTCACCGTGTTGAGTGGATATACTGATTTCCCCAGCTGTTATCAAGCGTCTCCGACTCACGCTGTGCTTTGAAGACTCGTATCATCGCTTCTTTCGTTCGTTCAAGGTACTTACGGAGCCTGTTAACGTGGAGGATGCGTGTTCAGATAGCTGCTGTTAGCTTGTTCGGCTAACTCTATGTTAGTGGTCATGATTGTTGGTAATAAGCAGAGAACGGTGAAGTGCTGTCATCTGCTCATCGTCGCTTCATGTTCCAGTTTGTCCGTTGCTCTAAAATAAATGAGTACTTTATATGCACTTTACTCAAAAACTGGTTATGTATTGTCGTAGTGCATGTTCTCTGTCTCTGGTCATACTAGAATGGCTTTGCCCCAAACTTTGTCATATGATGAACGGGTAACTGAGAAAGTTAAGGCCTTTTATACAAGTTTAAAAATTAACCATCCAATGTTGTATTCATATGTGCATTTTGTCGAAACAGCTGGCGAAAGAGTCTCCAGTTCGCTGTTTACAATGTCACAGGCAACCAAGCGCAAACACGTTGTACAGGAGGTTCTGGGAGACTTTGTCACACCCACAGAAAACCAGCAGATCGTGAAGGTGATTTAAAGGACTGTCGATCCTCAATTTTAATTCACCAGACTATCATCTGATGCTGTATTAACCCCATCTTCTGCCTTTGCTCTTGTAGGTCACTGGTAGCCGTGGCAACAACCTCCATGAAGCCGTCACACATCAAGGTGAGACCTTCCTGTTGAGCATGCCCACCAAGTTCCGTAAAAACATCTGGATTAAGAGAGGTAAGTGATGGAGCAGGATGTATGGTTCATTTCTTGTGCTCACTGTGGTTTTAAAGTCTGCATATTTATATAATGTGGTTAATACAAGCTGCAAGGGTCAGGTAGCCACATTGATTGTCATTTAGAGTAGACAACAGCAAAGATGCAAATGACAATAGAGGAGTGAAATAATATCAACAAACCCAAGAGAAACGCATGTCAGCATGAAGAATACAATGAAAGTCAAAAATACTATTTCATATTAAAAATGCTGTTTTGTTAATATAGCAGTTGGTGTGTTTTTATTACTATAATGTGACCGAAGTACTAGCTCACTAATAAATGAGCATTTTTATTTTATACAAATAATATCTAATATGAATCTGTCATACTATTATTCACTCATACTGTGTCATACTTTTATTTAGTTAGTTAAGTTACTTCCTACTTCCAAGTAAGTCTCTCAGTAAAACAGGAATCCTGTATTGCCTATATAAACACTGCTGCAAACCCATTTCAGTCCAGGCTTTGATACTTTCCATAAATGAAGGATGTGACATTTGACTTTTTGTTCTTTGCTTCACAATTAAATTGCATCTTCATTCCGATCCTCAAGGTGACTATGTGATTGTGGATCCTATTGAGGAAGGAGGAAAGGTGAAGGCAGAGATCAGTTTCATTCTCTACAAAGATCACATTCAGTACCTGCAAGAACAACAGCTCTGGTGAGTGACGGCACACTCAAAACCCTTGTTTCCACCGAGTGCAGCTCAGCTTGCCACAGTGCAATTTAGAACAGTACACCCTGATCTGCATCACTCGGTGAAAATGGGTGTAGACGCAGGGACAGGGCCATGTGACGCACAACACAAAGTATCATATTTTGTTGCGTTACTATGAGTGTGTGCGTTGTGTAATGTTCTGTGTGTTTTCTCCAGGCCAGAGGGGTTTATTGAGGAGTCATCAGAGCAGAACAAGACAAACAAACAGCTGGTGACGGAAGCGAAAGACAACGAAGAAGAGCTTAGCGACTCGGAGGATGATGAGAGTGACCTTTTTGTCAACACCAACCGCTGTAACTACCAGTACAGTGAGAGTGAGGAGGAGGACAGTGAGGAAGAGGTGGAAGACAAATAGGGAAGGACAGGAAAAAATGGTTATTTGCTTGGTGACACGGGACAGTTGGGAGGGAGAGCTGTTAAAATGATGCAACAGTGACCTCTGCTGAGCTACTGCATCCACTGACCGATGCTGCTGATGAACGGAAGCAGTGGTCCTCATGCAGCAGCTCCCTCTGCAGTTGTCTGCAGCCTGGAGATGCTCACGGCTGTATCCTTTAATTCAGCTTTAACCTATGGACAGAATATGTCTTGCAAGTACAATTGTTATCCAAATAATAGTAATAAATCAGATGTACACGTAGATTGATAGAAATTCTGAAGGATTACTTTCAACTTAAATTCCATCCCTTTCATTTCTTTAATAACCTCCAGTGGAGCCATTAGCTTTGCCACAGCATTTTAAAACCCTGGCTGTACATTTAATATCATTAGGGCTGCAACTAACATCAACAAAAACTGTAGTGTTATACTTGATTGCAGAAGCCCATCTGCTTTAAGGTTTGATGTGCTGTATGTTCGGAGAGCTGGTTTCAAATCAAACCTCAAACCAGTGTGGCCATTCTCCTCTGACCTCTGGCATCAGCAAGGCATTTTGGTCCAGAGAACTGCTGCTCTTTTAGTTTCTCTTTTACTAAGCAGTCTCTGTAAACCCAGTAGTTTAGCGGAATATGTAAGAGAAAAGACACAAAGTGTGTGTTTGAAGAAAAGTGGCTCTTATCAGTTTGGACCTCAAACAGCCACAGTGCAGCAAATCAGTCTGTTCATCCATTCCATAGCCATTCATTATCTTTTTAAGGGCTGGAACCAATCCCAGTCGACTCTGGGTGAAAGGTGTGGTACACCCTGGACACAGAGCATACCCCCTACAGCTATCCACTGGAGAAAAAAAGCATTTACAGTAATGTTACATGCTGAAAAACACCTCGCTCTGTTTAGACTGTGGTGTACCTAAAGTGAGTGTTGTGAAAACACTTCCGCCAATACTTCAAGTAAAGATACTGGCAAATATTCTCACTTGCTTTTCAGGTATTTACTTGAAGAAGTTGCAATGAGAATTTCAGTCCCTTTACATCCTGTATTGACCAATCTTTGTCTTGGTTGTACTATTACTGCTTTTTTCACAAAGATCCAATCCATGTCTTTTGTATAAAGAATTCAACATTTTGTCTAAAATGTCTTTGTCTTTATCTCATGAAATGTGTACCTGTGCAGCAGTAATACAAGCGTTGGTGCCATGAATCCCTATCTATTAATCAGCTCTAATGCCGATGAGGAGGCTGCAGCAAGGTTATAATAGATTGGGATTTTACATTAATTTTAGTTCAATTTTAATTCAGTCATCTTTAACTATAATAACCTTGGACGGGGGCAGCCTGGACAGGTAATCGACATAAGGCAGTGAATTTTCCAAAAAGTTAAATTCTTGCGACCAGTGGAACCAGTTGTACAGGAACTTTAGCATGTTTTAAATGTTCATGTGTTTTTGCTAAAACCCTGTCAATACCGTCATCTACTAAATGTGAACCTGGCAAATATGCCCACAATGCATTTGCGTGAGCTGGCCTTGGCATATATCATGCTGTTATGGCACATAGCAGGTGGCATTCATGCTTTCACATCAGTTCACCAAGATTAAAGTAGTTAAACTACTGAGCCAAATATAGATAGAATATAGAAGAGCTATACCTTCCATTTAATTGCTTTACATATATACACACACACACACATACGTCAAAACTGTTGCATTTTACCATTCCAGCACCCATGCTTAAAGGTGATTAAAGGAAGAATCTGGTCATGATTTATACCCAAGTGCACGTAAAAAAAACACCTACCAAACAATCAGCAGCCAGTAGCACCACAGTGCAGGACTTGGTTGCTGCAATGACCAATACAGGTTATCAGCGGTTACATTGATCCCTGACGACAGTGGTGCAGCCAGTACATTTACAAAATAAATGGAATTTGTGGTGCAAACTGTGTTTATGTCTGGTGTGTTTGACGTAATGTATGTTACTGGAGCTAAGAAGCCTCGGTGACCCTTTAAATGAAAAAATGTGGGTCTGCAGTGGAGATGTGATAGAATATAGAGGGAGAGGAAGTAGGAAGGTAAAATGAGCCAGAGTTAGCGTTGGTGGATATTTAACCGGTATGTGATAATCCTCTGCTCCTTCTCTCAAGCAGACACACTTCAACTTTCAATCTGCCTGTTGCAGACCTGCTGGTTCAATCAGTGCAGCATTGTATTTATGTAATTTGTCAAATCTGGCAACCTATGCCAGACCTAAGCTATGATCATGTCAAAATCCTAATTTTTCAGTACCAATTTAAACAGATCATTGGTGAGCATAATATGTAAATATGTTTGTTTCAAGTCTGTTTCCAATCTGTTTCAAGTGAACAGAAAAACCTCCAGGGAGCCCAGAATTGTGAAAGGTGTCTCATTTTCATTCAAAAACTAATGACACAATAAAAGACTTGTCAAAAGACAAGACTTTAATGTTTTTAGAGGTAAAAACAAAAGGCATCGGTGTTAAAAGAACACACACACACACACAAAGTAAGAAGTTATTTTAGGATGATTTACCGTCGACTACAATATCCCATGTGCTCATCTGGTTTTGTTTGCATTTGGATGTGGATAATAAATAAAATCACATTGTTTCTCTGATTTACTAAGTAGGAAAAAGTGAGACTAAATAACTAAATAAGAATGAATGGAATAATAAACTCTACAATAAGTAATAATTGACACATTACAGTATAGAACCATCACTTTAACAACCATCAGTTATGGTGTATATGGTCTGGTTCATCACCTGGCTGAAACCAGTAAGTCAAAGTTTAACATTGAAAAATTCATATTCATCATATCCAGACCATTCCAAAACGAATTAGCCCATGGCCTACACTCAAACATAACCCCAGGACATAAACACATACTGTATGTGAACAAACGATAAATACAGACATCACAGCTTACAACATCCTCTCCATTTTGCTCTCTACGGAAAACTTTGTCTACTAAACAACATTTGGCACCAGAATCATTTCCTTTTGTTTACAAATTTACAAATGTTGTGGGATATACACATGCCTCAGGGGAGTCTCCCAACATTCCTCCTCTGTCTTTCTTAAGTGAGCCCAAATATCGCTCATCTGACTGGGGCTTCGTTTGTGGATCATCAGCATTGTTTGGTATGAACACTTCGCTTCTTCATCCTTTCCAGGAAAGTCATATATGAGGAAGGCAGGGTGGTGCAATGGGAAGGTGTTCAGCCGAATCATACACATGCCTATGTACGCGTCATCGATAGGGAAGAGGTGAACCCTTTTAGAAACTTGGTACAGACGTTTTGCCAATACGCCTGAGAAAAGAAACCCTCCCCCACATGGATATGCAGGATAGACTCCTTTGTAGAAATGGTAAGGGATGTGGTATTTGGATGACTCATCTCTTATGGGTGATGTTCCCCCGATCACATATCCAACCATAAAGGTTTGCATCCTCATTTCTGCTTGTGGCCTCTTAAGTTGGTCCCGGAGATAAGTTATCATTTTCACTGTGTTGACAAAGACATCGTCGTCTCCTTTAAAGACAAAGTGGGTTTTGCGGCAGTAACGCGAGAACCACTTCCACAAGAGCACGTCCTTCAAAGAGAGGTTAAAAAACGTGTCCTTAAAGTCCCACAGCAGAATGTCTCCATAACGTTTACTCTCTGCCAATAACTCTGAAGACTTACTTTGACCGGCCATCAGGAAGATCCTGCGGACGTATCCTCCACTTCCTTTTGCTTTGCTGCTCTGCCCTGACACCCAGCCTTCCTTGCCCCAAGTCTCTCTAATGGCTTGTCTGTTCTTAAAGTTAACCTCTGTTGACTTGATGGCGAAAAGAAGCAAAGGGGCCTCCTTCTCATCTGTTGCCCCAGCTCCACATAGTCCATTTGGGTGTATGATGGCTGAGTAGTCCCTCCTGTGCATGGTGCTCACAAAGTCTTGCAACATCTCTGGCAGCTCCATTTCACCAACAAAACCAGAAACTTCAGAGAAACTTTGCCTCAGTAAGGATTCATAAAAGGGGCTGTTATCAAGTTCGCTGCCTCTGTCATGGTGGCTTAGTATGGGGTTAAAATGGTAGTCGACGACCGCTTGGTGTTTGTTCCAAAAGGCATCTCCATAGAGGTGGTTCTGCCAAAAAGTCTTTGGTACTCTGGCAAATTTTCTTTTTTTCCAAAGTTGAAATTCAACTACAGGCGCACTTTCTGTCGCACTTGGGTCTTCATAATCATCTACGGCCAAATATGGCTCTGGCTCACTTGCGCGTTGGCACATCAATCTAGCAAGACCGAGGAGGAGCAGGGCCACGACAGCACAGGCTGTGCACACCCACACCCACACCTTTTTCCAGTGAAGGTTAAACCTCGCCATTCAACTGCAAACACAGAAACAGCATGTCAGTTTGGACACATGAGAAGACTTTCAAACTATATTAAATGTTTTTTTTAAAGACCAGACTTATTGTGTACAGAGTCTTCAAGGCTTAGTTATAGAATAAAACAGTGGGAAGAAAAAAGCATGATAAACATTATTATCGTTCAGTTTTCTCGACCTTATATGCTGATGGGATATATTTTCTGTTTTTCTGTGATATTGCGCAATAAGTTCATAAGAACATCAGTGTAGTGGCGAAAGTACACTTAATTCCAAAGCCACTGAAAGTCTTCAGCTATGATAAGATAGTATGAATGTTAAGATGATTCATCAATCGCGAAGGCAAGAGAAAGTCAAATGAAAGGTTTTTGCGCATTTATTTCCACGTGCTGTATATCCAAGTTACATTCCTGTTCACATGTATCCAAGCCTGACTAGGATTTTTTATTTATTATTTATTATTTCAGGACAATGCACATTAATGAACATATACAAAAGTACATGTAAATGCGCCAGATTATAGCCCAGGGGCTAATTTCCATCTGTTGCCCATATTAGGCAGGTTGATGTTGGAATAAAAAGAACAAAATATATACATAATAGAACTAGCTATACAAAACAGCAAGAAAAAGAAAAAAAACAGGACAATTCATTAGTATGTTTAGTGGTGATTGCATGTTTGGTTAGTTCTGAGCCACGCTTTAACGTGGCTCTTGAAAGTGGCCAGAGTGGGACATTCCCTTATAGTTGATGGATCACCAATGCATAGAAATATTCCTTTGATGTTCCAGGTTGTGAATGACGATCAATAGGTTCAAACAGTAAGACAACGTAATCCAATATCACGTCGTGACCTGACAGTCAAAAAATTACACAAAATTACCTTATTACACCTAACTTAGTAAGCCAAAACGGACACATGAAGCCCCAACCTGCTAGATATTCTCAGTACATACATATCAATGCCTCTTTGTGCCCATGGTACCCTTTATCCGAAGGACAAAATTAGCAACAAGGGGCTACAAAGCTACGCATATTTTGTTGACATTAACTCTTTACAAATCACAATTTAACAAGTAATCGTGCACCAACCACCCAAACCAACCCCACATTGGCTCCTACACTCAGTGATAATAATAATAATAACACCAATAATAATAATAAAAGTGCATTATAATCTTTCATCATAAAGTTAATTAAGGGACTCAAACATGTCCAGTCACCTACAGCGAGAAGAAAGAAATAGATATCTGACCCTCCTCTGAAAATGCGACCAATCACAGAGCAGTTCAGAGAGAAGGGGGGGGGGGGGGGGGGGGGGGGCGCTTTCCTATGAGATTTGCATACACACATACACACATACACATTATTACTGCAAAACAACCATCAGTCTGTCAGACATTTGGACAATATGGAGAACAAAACTCTGTCGCTGATGCAGTGAATGATCCCACTTTGAAAACGTAATTTAATTTAACTCAAAAAACAATTACATATCATACGAACAGTAGCTTTAACGTCAATGTTTTAAAAGTGTTCTGATGCGTTTTTCCTGACACTTTTACAAATATATCAATTTACGAAATGCAAACAGAACAAAAAAATCTTAATCAGATTAATACTTGGTGTAAAAAAAAAAAAGCTGTCAGTTCTTATTCGTACATTTGGACAAAGTCAGGGATTTTGGAGGATTATTGTGAGGTATGTTAAACCAGTTTGACCAAACAGGTTCCAGTGATCATCATTTTCATATGGATGTTGAAACACAGTCATGAGTTGAATGTCATTTTGAACAAAAATACAGAATGTAAAAGAAAAAGAAAAGAAAATCAACCTTTTACTTTTGAACTATATAAACTATGTAAATAACCGTGTATGTACACCATTAAACATGAAAACACTGTTTTAATGTTGTCAGTCTGTGTTGCACCTTATCAATTACAAACATAACAAAGCCACATATCAGTGTACAATCCACCAACAATGACTCTCATCCAATCATCTCACAGCGACTGATCAAGTTAATCATCTGTCATTTCCCGACGTTCGAGCAAGGAAATCCTGTCGCCTGCAAGAGACGCTGCTGCTCTGAAGCTCAGAGAGAGAGAGAGAGACTGTTTTCCATCACCTTCACCAAGGACAGGTCTTAAAAAGATTTTGAATAATCTGATGGAAAGATGACAGAAAAAGTCATAAGTCCTTTATAATCTTAACATACCTGCGTTGAGTCTGGCCCAGGACTTTTATCCTGTAAAAAAAAAAACACCAGTGTTTGTGAGTTGAGTTGAGCACAATGTGCCAGACGCTCGTGCTGCACAGTCTGAAGGAACAGAGCATTTCAGTGTGGGGGAAAGAACACAGAGCAGATGAGTGGAGAAGCATAAGATCCCTGCTCTGCATCCTCAGGCGATGTTCATCTGAAGAATGTGATACGGCCCTGGGTAAAGTCACCAGATTTTCTTTCTTTTTTCTTCTCCCTGGTCATTTTTCTAAACATCAATTGTGTGTAAACAATGTTATGAGATAGTTGTCATGTTTTCCTTTTGAGTATAAATGTATACGAGTCTTCAAGCAGGAGGAGATTTTTGGCCAAAGTGAAATACTTAGAACAATGATTTTCCTTTTTTTTTTTTTTTACTTGACTGTCAGGTTTTCTTTACAGGAGCAGACGGTGAGAATTTCACTACCTGTATTTCCTGTATGACCTGATGTGTGCGTCTCTCTCTACCCCTCACATAGATGCAATTGCATAGATACCTAGAATTCAACAGTTAGCCTTGATCTCTTTTTCCTTTCTTTCATATTTATATTCATACTGTGTTGTATCATGTCTTGTTTTTTTTAGTAAATCCTAGCATTTAACACAGTTTCTTCCTGTGACCATGCAGTTCTACAGCCACTTATTATGATTTTACTATTATTATTATTATTATTACTATTATTATTACTTGTTTATAGCACTGACTCAGTGGCAGCAGTGTACACACACATCCTCAGAAGATAAGAACAGGTCAATCATTTAGTGTTTTCTTCATTTTTGTTTCACATTGTTGATATTTTGTGATATGTATTGTTTAGGAGAGTCACTTATAAGGCATGGACTTGAGTGACAGGAACACATTCTGTGTCAATTTGTTTTATGTTTCTGTCACACTTGTTCTTTGTGATTAATAAAAAAAAAACATACTGTAATTATTATCACATGATATCAGCCAGAGGTGGAAAGTAATGCATTACATTTACTGGCGTTACTGCAGTGGGTTTTTTGTGTGTCTTTTTTTATTTTTTTTTATTTTACTATTACTTAAGTATGTTTTTTTTTTGGTAGTACTATACTTCACTACGTTTTAAATCACATCTGTTACTGAGTAAAAAAATTCATTAGCCTGAATGTGAAAAATAAATAAATTCAAGCACCGTAAACTTTGTCAGTGAATGATGAACTGACGTTAATGAAGGTTCCTGAGTGACTGAGAAATTTGAAGCATTTGTGACCTTTGACCCATGTTGACAGATACATTATGTGTTTACATATTTTATTTTGTAAAGGTTTGCCTTCAATTATAAAAACAATTAACTTGAGATTTGTGTCCCGTTGTCCTTTTTGTACGATACAAGAAAGAACCTTGTTTTAAAAAAGTAACTCAGTAACTTTTTTAAACAATATACTTTATTACTTTAACTTGAGTACATTTTTAGACCAGTACTTCTACTTGTACTTCATTAAAATGTTATCAAAATAGTGGTACTTTTACTTGAGTAGAACGCGCACACATTAAGGTAAGCCATCATTATCATTATCATTATTATTATCATCACTGTGTGAAATACAGGGGGTCTGGGGGGTTTAGACCCCCCTGATTAACACTCGAGACCCCCTGAAAGCCTCAAAGGCAAAATTTGAGGGGGTCTAAACTAGGGCTGGACGATTAATTGAATTTTATTCATGATTTCAATTTTGGCTTCTCACGATCATAAAAACATTATAATCGAACGAAAACGATAATGTGCCGCACGGCGCGGCGTGTATGTAAATTCCTATGCTGGAAAAACACCTTGAATGCACCAGTGTGCAGCTGCAGCAAGCGTGTTATTTAAAGTTGAGTTTTGGTGGTTCAATAAATACTCAAGTTTTGAAATCAATGAGGATCGTGTCTATTAATCATGATTTCAATATCAGTCAAAAATAATTGTGACTAATATTTTTGCCATAATCGTCCAGCCCGAGTTTAACAGTGTTACAGTGTCATTGAAAAATATGTTTTTTTTCCTAAAGATCTTTGTAATTTCAGTTTTACATATATGATTGACATACATAATACACTTTGCATGCTTTCTTATCCTTTATAACCAGACAAAATGTAAATTATTTTATTTGTAATTTTGTAATTTTAATGTTTTAATGAATTGCTTTCCAAATGGCGTTGTGGGAAAAGGCCCACACAAGCCCACATCAAGGACTTCTGATCATAAAAAAAAAGAAGCCAAAATAACAAGTAAAAAGACAACGTCAAAGCTTGTAACTTTGGCACAATACTGTATGTGAGAGTCCAAGGCTGCCGTCTGAAGGGACCACATGTCCCATAAAACATGCAATATGGAGAATAGGTCAATTGGACACTCTAAATTGACCTTATAGGTGTAAGTGTGAGAGTGGATGTGACCCTGTGATGGACTGGTGATCTGTCCAGGATGTGACTATTACACTATGTCAGCTGAGATTGGCTTAAATGCACAGTGAAATACCAGAAAACTGCTTTTCTCACTTGTCTGTCAGGTTTTCTTTAGAGGAGTACATGGCCATAATTTCAGTACCTGTATTTCCAGTTTTGCGTTATGTTTGTCGCATGTTTGCGTTAATTTATGCCATTACAAACCTTTCACAGAAACTCACTCCATGTGCTTTACATAAAGAATTCAGTTAAGGAAGTGTCTTTGGATAATAATAATAAAAACATTAATAATAATATTGATAATAATGTTAATAATAGTGTTATTAATAACAACAACAATAATGATGATGATGATAATGATAATGATAATGATAATGATAATGATAGTGATAATGATAATAATATTTATATAATAACGTTCTGTTTACGTTCTTTAAAGAGCTTCAAACCATCATTTAGTCATTTATTTCGTTCTTTTTGATATGATGGGATGTGGATTGTAAAGGACAGGACAAACACTGTGACTGTGACGTGTACTGCATGAAACAGAGCTGTGTAAATATGTAGGATGTTCACACACATTTATTCTTTATAATGTATAACCAAAAATAAAAACAAATTCATATCATATCACATAGATCCTCCCTTTGTGTGTGTTTACTCCAGGTTCTCCAGTTTCCTCCCACAGTCCAAAAACATGCACATTTTGGGGGATTAGATGAACTGGACACTCATTGACCGTAGGTGTGAGAGCAAATGTTTGTTTGTCTCTACGTGTCTCTGTGATATAATTAAACCAGAGAATTCAGTTAGTTCCTATGGTGATGCAGTGGAACCAGTTCTACATGAACTTATTACCTTGTCCCTGACTCCACTCTTTAAATACAATGGTTAATGTTGTGGCATCGCAGGTCATGGCTGCTTTCTGCTGTTGGTAAAAGAGAACCTGTTTCCATTTTTCATTGAATAGGATATATGCAGGAATCCTGAAGTTTCATTACCTTTTTAAGACTTTTTCAAGACCTTCTCAAAATATTCTAAGACCTTATCACATACCTTAACACATCTGTAACTCACAAAACAGTGTTAGTTTGCAATAAACCTATTTTCCCATTTCTGACGATTTTGGAGTGTATTTCGTGCAATTTCGGATATTATTTCGCTCAGGGGTGAGCACGCCTGTGTCGTTTTTAACAAACACGGGGACTGAACTTTTTGCAGTCAAACTATGGACAAAAATGAATACCTCATGAAATCACAATTTATACTTTTTATTACTTTTTAAGGGCCTTCATTTTCCCAAAATTGAGTTTTAAGACCCCATGAACACCCTGTTGAAGAGCTTATTCTAAAATTAAATGATTCCTGATTTTAAATGATGCAAAAAAAACAAAAAAACATATGAAAACATGCATATGATTATTATATAATAATCTCACTGGATTTTATTTTGTTTTGCACAACAAAAGACTGACAACTCTACAATACTCAGCTCAACAACTTTACAATATGTAGGTTACACATTATACATTAAACATACTCACAAAGCTTGTATAAAAGTCAATATCAAAATTCATATTCACCACATCCAGAGCCTTCCACAATCTAATAAGCTCCTGATGAGTGTGCTACCTGAGAGGAGCGTCCCAACACTGCGGCTGTGTCTTTAACTGAGCCCACCTTTCAATGATCTCACTGGGACTTCGTTTGTGCACCACCAGGATTTTGTGGTATGAGCATTCCTCCTCCTCCTCTTTTCCAGGAAAGTCAAATATGAGGAAGGCAGGATGGTGGACCGGGAAGATGTTCAGCCGAATCATACACATACCTACGTAAGTGTCATCGATAGGGAAGAGGTGAACCCTTTCAGATATCGTGTGCAGACGTTTGGTCAGCTCACCTGAGTAAATCACCCCTCCCCCACTTGCATATGCAGGATAGAGGCCTCTGTAGAAACTGTCAGGGATGAAGTACTTGGACCTGTTGTTTCGTTTGGGCGATGCTCCACCTATCACATATCCAACCATGAAGTTTTCCATCTCTCTGTCTGCTTGTGGCTCCTTAAGTTGGTCCCGGAGATAAGTCATCATTTTCACTGTGTTGACAAAGACATCGTCGTCTCCTTTAAAGACAAAGCGGGTCTCGCTGCAGTGACGCGAGAACCACTTCCAGAAGAGCACGTCCTTCAAAGTGAGGTTGAAAAACGTGTCCGTAAAGTCCCACTGCAGAATGTCGCCATAAAGTTTACTCTCTCTCTGCAACAGATCTAACGGATTTTCACCCAAGTCCTCATAGTTTTCTCTGCCGAGCAGGAAGATCCTGCGCACGTATCCTCCTCCTTCTTCTCCTCTGCTGCTCTGCCCTGACACCCAGCCGGCCTGGCCCCACGTCTTTCGAATGGCTTGTCTGTTCTTGAAGTTGAGCTCTGTTGACTTGATGGCCAGAAGAAGCAAAGGGGCCTCCTCCTCATCTGTTGCCCCAGCTCCACATAGTCCATTTGGCCGTATGAGGGTTGAGTAGTCCCTCCTGTGCATGGAGCTCACAAAGTCTTGCAGCATCTCTGGCAGCTCATCTGAGTTTACTGAACCATTAACTTTAGAAAAGCTTTGCCTCCGCACTGACTCATAAAATGTGCTTTTGTTACATGCCCTGCTGTTGTTGTTGAGGCTCATTATGGGGTTAAAACGGTAGTCAACCACCAGCTGGAGATTGTTCCATAAGGCATCTCCATACTGGTTGTTCTGCCAGAAAGTTTTAGACCCCTGGGCATAGCCGCCGTTACCCGAAGCTCCCGGTGCAATAAAATGCTTTCTATCTAGAGGAGGTTGTGTCAAGTCCCTCATGCTCATAGTCAACAAGACGCCAACGGAGAGGAAGAGCATGATCACACTGCTGAAGAGCGTGCACACGCAGAATAGCACCCTCCGCCAGCGGCAGTGGAACCTCGCCATTCAACTGCAAATAGAGAAGCAGCATGTGAGTTTGGACAAATCTTAAATCTGCGTAAAATGGTCACCATACAGTACTGTGCAGAAGTCTTAGGCCACAATTAGAGTTGTTGTTTTAGCTGCTGTTATAACGACAATAGAGGATAATTGTTTCTATTTCACTTTACTGGAACACATCCAGAAAATATGTATGCAGTTTTTTGTTGTTTAAAAAAAACATCCTCTACAGGTGTCAAGTATTTAACGTGATCTACCCTTACACTTACATATACAATAACACAGCTCTGTTAATACTGGAGTGGAACCTTAATTAATGTTACTGGTAAATCCTGTGTTTGTCCTACTATTTCATTTAAAGAAATATCTGCTGTAAAAAACGTCTCAGGTTTATTCAAGACATGCTTGAGCATTTCGTACACATGTTGCATGAGTTAAACTCATTGACAGCTCGCTAATATACAAGACCAGCTTTAAGTCGCATCACCTTATTCCAAATTCACATGATCACAGAATTTGACAGACAGAAAAAACAACAGAGCTGGTGGTGCCTGAAACTGTACTGTACTGTATATCAAACATAACATATCAAACTGTCCATCGAAAAATGCAGATCATTTTCTATAGTTAAATGCTGAAAAGTTGTATGACACAAATTAGTATTAGGATTATTTCTAGGGAGAATCTTTTCGAGGGCTTAGATTTAAACTTGTCTTTGTTACCTGTTTTGAGTGAGAGCTCACTTCTCATCTGTTTCAATAGCCAACGCTGATGGTCCGAGTTAATAATCCAGGGGCTCCATCATCACCGTGAAAGAAGATTCTCTCTCTTCCCTCTGCAGGAAAACAATAAAATTGAAAGCTTAAAATCAAGCGACTGTTGAGACTGACACGGCACCACATAAAATACGGACAGGAAAGATACTTACACAGCAGATACCTCACCCTCTGAGAGAAAGAGAACAAACAGGAATTGCATGTTGTTACTCCACCGCATAAGGATGACAGTGGTATGAGGGGGGGCGGAGACCAATACTAAGTCATTGTTTGTTATCTTGATGGTAATGCCACAGCATTCCACTGCATGTGTGAGTGAGATTAATTCATGTTAAGATATCATTTCAACGCCGAAGTGTCCTTAACCTCAAAACTACTGTGTGTAAAAATAAAAAGGTGGTCGTAATTTATGTGTGAAATACTGTGCGTGTGTTAATAATGTTGATAACCAAACATTTTAATGTGAAGGTATTACTTTGATGGCCGCCTATAAAAATTGTCATTACCAAGCTATTACATATACACAGTATTTCTTTATTACGTCACCTTCATCCCAAACATAGAGTGAAACTTAGAGTGAGTGTAGAAGCTGATTCAGACAGGTGGGTTTTTTTTATCCATCACAAGTCATCCATTCAAAAGCTCATAATCCCAAACATATGAAATGCATATAAAAAAACGTGCAGGGTGTGGAATCCTTATACATCTCACCATTACGTTTGTCAGGTGTGAATCTATGTCTAGCAGTGCAGCCAACACATGTGACGACAAAATCTAAAAAAAAAAAAAAAAAAGAGGGGGGGGAGGTAAAACGCGTTTTACAAAGATGACAGGAGTGTGTCACAGTTGTAGGAATAAGGTTTTATTTTTCATATGAAGGGGTGGTTTTTGATTTTTCTTCTTTTACAAGTAGTATGTTTTTGATAAAACTTGCAAAAAATCTTCTAGCATATTCCAAGAATGATGGACATGAAGAAAAGGGGGATTTATTGCTGAATGTTAAAATGAAGACACATTTTTTATTTTATTTTATTTTTTTCACCGAGTGGAAAAACGATTTGCTTGCTGCTTTTTCCATGCACCCAACTACCAGTACCACTAGGACATGCAGGGGGTGAGGAAAGAGGAGAGGTGAGAGGAGAGAGGAGAGAGGGTTTGTAGGTAAAAAAAGACAAAGGCAAACAGCTTGACAAACAAACATGAAGGGAGTGTGTGTGTTTGTGTGTGTGTGCATGTGTGTCAGCAAATTATTCATCATGTATACAATGTATGTGTGTCTATGTGTGTGTGTGTGTGTGAAAAGAGAAAGAGGAAGTGCAGGTTGAGGAGAGAGAGAGAGAGAGAGAAAGAGGGTGGGGGGGGGTGTTAACATTTCAACTAGCTCTAGAAGCACACTACCCTCACTTGCAGTATTTCCACATTGCAAATCCCAGATTGATTACAGTGATAGTAAGAGACAAAACTAGCCAGACCTTTGGGTCAGGAACCCAAATAATGTTTTTATATACTTCTAGTATGATTCCCCTGAATCTGCAGGGGCTCTGACATTTTTAAGATACTTTCTATATCTGTGATCCATGCATTGTCTGTGTGAGAACAGAAAACAAACCAAAAGCAAACAAACCAAACGGACTCTACGCATTGGAAATGAACAGGGACACAAACTGTATCTGACACAGTATTATTCTCCTCAGCGAGCTTGAAAAGGGTCTCTAAACCTGATGTACGTTTGAGGTGGAAGAGTTTCTGACATGCCTGCTGTTAGTGTGCTGTTCAGTGTACTCGTCTGGAGATGAGGCCTAAATCCATCTGCTAGTTGCTTCTGAAGACTGATATCAAAGTGAGAAAGACATGAAGGTGGGGGTAGGGGTGGGGGTGGGGGGGGGGGTCAAGTGACGTGAGGTGGAGGGGGCAGACGAAGACAGACAAATAACAGATTATTCAGTCAATATGACCAAGCAAAAGAAAAAGAAGAAGTTCAATCAATAAAGGTATAGGAATGCAAATCAAGGATGCAGTAATCAGGATTATTATATGCCACCATTTGGCTGTGAGTGAAATAAAGAATTAGAATCAGACTCAGAAACTCGCCCTCTAGTGGTGTGAACCTGCACGAAGCCACTCAAGAGATTTTCCCTATCAGAGCAGTGGCATCGCCAGTGGGGTGAAAAATTGTGGCAATTCAAGGGCCCCACGGCTGAAGAAGGCCCAGAGAGTTTCCAGTAGAAAAATTATCTCGTTTTTTTTTTTTTTAAAGAAGAGAGGGGGGGGGGGGAGCAAGGGGGAACCCAGAGCGATATTCTCCTCCACGGGGGGGCCCCAGAATTCCTAGCTATGCCCCAGAATCAGAGCGGAACAGATGTGGTCTCCAAGGTTTTCATTCATTATCATGGTGACCTACACACAGGTGCACACATGCCCACTTTAACACATGCATACAAACTATTAAAGTAAAAACCTTTTTTCTTTTTTTTACTTTTTAATAAAGCAACTGAATTTCCCTTCTAAATTTCAAGAGTTTTAACCCATGCTTCCTTCCATCATGGCCACGAGTGAAAGCAACAAACCTGACGGACAGACAGGGGGGAGAGTGAGGGGATGTGGATCTGGCCTGCGGACTGAACTGCAACTGAGATGACGTGCTCTCTCTGTTTTCAGTCTTTTGGCTGTGATGTGATGGGGAAGTCCTGAGACACAGTGCGGCTCTAAGCTGCTGGCATAGGAAACGGGCGGGCTGGGCAGTCCACAGGAGGCCAGAGTCAGGCTGGATTACAACTGGATTGGTTAAGTTCGGTTTGGATTGGCAGCTCCCTGGCCAATGAAGGAGGTTCTTACAGTGCAATGGAGCTTCTGGCAGCGTGAGGTTTGGTGGGAGGAGCATGTCAGTCAAACAAACGACCACACTCTCCAAGGTGAACCGTCACGCCAACTAAATGAGCCTTTATGAGGTGCACACACACACACACACACACACACACACACACACACACAGACACACATACACACACACACACAAAGCAAACACTACAATGTCATGGCAGCACCCTGAACACCTACAGAGGAATCTGGTGTCACTTTCCCTCACCAGCTTCCTAACACTCTTGTTTCCACAGAACAGAACAACAAATGACTGACAGGCAGCGAACAAGGACATAAATGACCGATGTATGTTCATCTGGAAAGATTCATCCAATAATCATCCGCGAAAAACTACCCTACACATCCGGTTGTGTCAGTGACTAGATGTCCCTGTGAAACGAGCGCGTCGCATGGATCATACTCATGTAAACAGACACCTTTTACACAGGAGGAATCAATATTGCATGATGACATAATCAGATTAAAGTTCAAAAGGAGGAAGATCCCAAATCAGAGAAAAAAACAAAGCAAAAGGAAGAAAGACTGTTGTTCTCTATATAAAAACGAGGAGTCTTTATAAGAAAGGCTACAAAAACTCAATGGGACCTCCGACTTCAGCATACAGCAAAAGGCACCACAATATTATTCTATTTATCTAACTTGTGAAAAAATTGGCACGTAATTCTCTTATTTTTTCATCTCTCATAATGCTGTAAATCAAAAAACTTTACATATAAATATTCCCCCCGTTATAAAAAAAGTCTTTGCTGTTAGCTAGTAGACAATTTTTGCTGAAATGAAAATAAATATTTCATTTGTTTAGAATATCTGTCTGTTATACAAAATAAAAATATTTCTCCTAGGTGCAGGTCTCTAGTCCAATGGTTGTGTGTACGAGGGAGGAGGGCGTGTGAGGTGGAAGGGTGGTGGGTGGCAGGGGTGTATGAGTGGGTGTTGGGGGAGGGGGTTAAGTCTTAAAGGGGCATGTGGTCGGCCTTGTAGCGCTGCGACTGAGAGCTGCGGCTCTGCCCGTTGCTGCGTGTCCCTGGCCGACTCAGCCCGCGGTGAGTCCGTGTGTCCGTACCAGCTGATGAACGGTAACCCGGGACCGTTAAAGGTGGGTCCACATTCATGTTCTGCATACTAAGGAAAGGTGTGCTCTCCCCTTGAGCGTCATCTTCCTCCTCCTCCTCTTCCTCTTCTGACTGGCTGAAGCTCTGTGAGCTGTAGTCCCGTAGGCCCACTGACCTCTGCGAGACGTGTCCGTTGAGGCGGTTGCGCCGTGGGCGCCGCCTGCTCCGTATGGGTTCCCTTGATGAGGCGTACTCCTGTGTGGTCTCGTAGGCCTCTTCGTCAGGGAGACGGTAGGGGCTGGACGGTAGACTTCCTGTGCTCTCTGTCAGGTAGGGTCGTCGTGGACGTCGAGGCTGTCTATATAAACTTCCATCCTGAAACAGGAGACAGAGCAGAGGGACAAGACACAACAAGTAGGGATGAGCCAACCTATGTAAAACAATTTTTTATTAAAGCAGACATATTATATCATATTTCTACAAGTTAAAGTGATAGTTCGGAATTTTGGACATAAGACCTATTTTCCAACTCAGCCGGTGTGATGGTGACGTCTGGAGACGTTTTCAAGAAATTTCATTCAGTTCTTCTAGTTGCCGAGTTTGCTGATGCTATGGCTAGTGCAAGTCAATGATACAAGTTAGCATGGCATTAAAAACATTCATACCGACTCCACAGTGCACCCTAGGCAAATCCATTGTAACAGTGCACCCTAGGCAAATCTATTGTAACAGCGGACAGACTATCGATGTACATATCTGTGTTGATAGTGTTATGGTCTGGCTCACAAGACCACAACAAAAACGACCAAGGGAGGACGGAGGAACGATAATTAAAGATATAATTTATTTACAACTAATAGAATGTGCAACATAACCATGACCAAACAGAAACCAAACGAAAAAAGGAAACGGTGGCTCGGACGGAGCTTCGCTGGCGGCAGGCAGAGAGAGACCGAGCAGACTGCAACCCTCTAATATAGACACAGGTCACAGGTGTTTCCCATCAGGGCCCCGCCCCGCCATCAGCCACTGCAGGGGGGGAAGGGAGAATACAGAAGGAGAACACCTAGACCGGCCTGGGCCGTCACACCCCCCCCCATCAAAACAGGGTCCCACCAGGAACCCTGTGGACCAACCAGCCACGACAATTACAACAATAATATAAAGTACATTACCCAATACCCAGTTTTCAACATGTGAGGAAAACACCATCTACTCCCAACATCACCTGCGTGACCCCCATCCCTCCCAGCAACTGGTACCTGGAAGCAATTTAAGAGAGAGAGAGAATACACAACAGAGAAGCAAAAAATCAAACAGGAGCACGAGACAAAGCGTCGGCCACCAAGTTGTCCTTCCCTTTAATATGCCTTATATCTAAAGTATAGGCCTGGAGAGACAACGACCAACGAATAAGCCTCTGATTTGCACACCGCAGTGAGTTCAAAAATGTGAGAGGGTTATGATCTGTGTAGATCACCACTGGACCTGAGCCCACATACACTTCAAACTGTTGTAAGGCCCATATGAGAGCCAGGGTCTCTTTCTCCACCACAGAGTAGTTCAGTTGATGTTTGTTGAACTTCCTGGAAAAAAAACACACAGGTTTGTCAACAGCAACATCATCTTCCTGTAAGAGTACTGCACCAGCACCGACAAAACTGGCATCAACCTCCAACTTAAACGGACTGTCCAACCGAGGTGCAGCCAAAACAGGAGAGTCGCACAAAATCGCCTTGACATTCTCGAACGCCTGTTGACACAAAGGAGACCAGGTAAACGTAACTTTTGCCTTCAACAGGTCAGTCAACGGCGCAACAACAGTAGAAAAATTGCGACAGAAACATCTGTAATAACCAACCAAACCCAAAAACCTCATCAACTCCTTTTTTGTCAGCGGTGGAGGATAACCAGCAACAGCCTGAACCTTCGCCAGCAGAGGGCGCACCTGGCCCTGCCCAACCTGTTTACCCAGGTAAGTCACTGTGGCCTGAGCAAATTCACACTTTGCCAAGTTCACAGTAAGCTGCGCCTCGGACAAACGGACAAACAACCTCTGGATACGGTCAATATGGACAGACCATGAATCAGAAAAAACAACAACATCATCCAGATACACTGCACACCCTTCCAGATCACCAACGACTTTATTCATCAAACGTTGGAAGGTGGCAGGCGCGTTTCTTAAACCAAATGGCATGACCTTGTAAGAATACAACCCAGCCGGAGTGACAAAAGCAGAGATCTCCCGCGCTCTCTGGGACAATGGGACCTGCCAGTACCCTTTTAAGAGATCGAATTTGCTGATAAACTTGGCAGAACCCACCTGATCTACACAATCGTCCATCCGAGGCAAAGGATAGGAGTCTGGTTTGGTTATACTGTTAACTTTCCTATAATCTGTGCAAAACCGCTGCGTATTATCCGGCTTTGGAACAAGTACGCACGGTGACGCCCAAGCGGAGGACGACGGTTCCGCAATGCCATTTGACAACATGTAAGCAATTTCTGCATCTATCAACACACGCTTCTCTGCACTTACCCGATAAAACCGTTGTTTTATCGGCTTGGCTTCACCGACCTCAACATCGTGCTCCAACACACTGGTGCAGGACGGAGTGTCCCCAAACAGACAAGGAAATTTTTGAATGAGGCCAACCAACTCTGTGCGCTGTGCCTCCGACAGATGCCCCACAACGAGATCCAAGTTTGCCAACATCTGGGAATTTTCCAACCGACCAGACATCACCGCAGAGTCAAGCTGAGGTAAACCATCCTCACAAAATCTGTCACCAGAAACATTCAGTGTGTTACCAACACAAACTGGATGTGCACCAACATCTGGCACAACATCAGCTGACTCACCCTGCGACGGACTCTCCCGAACATGGTACGGCTTCAACAAATTTACATGACAAAGTTGATTCTTTTTTCGACGATCAGGCGTGGAAATCAAGTAGTTCTGTTCCGACAGCTGCTTGACCACTGTATACGGACCCATAAACTTTGCTTGAAACGGTGACGTCACCAAAGGCAACAGCGCCACAACCTGGTCACCTTCAGAAAAATTGCGACACTCAGCTCGCCGGTCATAAATGCGCTTCATTTTCTTTTGGGCTGAGGCCAATTTTTCTTTTGCCAATTCAGTAGCGGCATAAAGACGATGTTTGAACCCATTCACATAATCAATGAGATTCTGCGGAGGTTCTGCCTCCTCCCAGCCACTCTTCAGCGCAGCCAGTGGACCTCTCACCGTGTGACCAAAAACCAACTCATTTGGACTGAACCCCGTACTCTCTTGTGTAACCTCCCTTGCTGTAAGCAACAACCACGGCAAACCTTCCTCCCAATCAGCATTCAACTGCACACAATAAGCCCGCAACAAAGATTTTAATGTTTGATGGAACCGCTCCAGTGCTCCCTGGCTCTGTGCGTGATATGCTGAGGACTGGTTGTGCGTGACGTGTAGCTGTTTCAACACTTGAGCAAACAGGTGTGAGGAAAAGTTTGACCCCTGGTCACTTTGAATGATCCTTGGAATACCAAATATAGAGATGAACTGGCTGAGTGCACGCACCACCGCCTTGGCTGACAGCGTGCGCAACGGATACGCAGCAGGGTACCTGGTACTTTGGCACATCACCGTCAACAAATACACTGAACCAGACTTAGAAGGGGGAAGAGGACCAACACAATCAATTATCAGATGTTCAAAAGGTTCACATACTGCAGGAATGGGACACAACGGAGCCACTTTAATTACCTGGTTTGGTTTCCCTGTCATTTGACAGGTGTGACACGTTTTTATGTATGCTGAAACACTTTTCTTAACCCGTGGCCAGAAAAAATGACGCAAGATCCGGTCATAAGTTTTTGCTACGCCCATATGACCAGACTCATCATGCGCAACACTGAGAACCACATCACGGAATTTCGACGGTACCACAACCTGATACACTGGTTCCCCCATGAAACCCTCTCCGTGCGGCACCCACTTCCTCAGCAACACTCCTTTCTCCACAAAATAACCCTGTGCCAGGTCCTTTACCTCACCCACAGGACGCACAGACTCAAACAGCTCTGCTAATGTGGAGTCGGCCTTCTGTTCCTTCACCAATTCACTGCGAGATATAGAAAATGGAGAGTTAGACACACGTGACAACAATGATTCAGCAACAATGAGTTTTTGGTCAGCCTGATCCGCGCCACCGGCGTCCGGACAAGCTCTCATCATTGCGCGGGTCACAGCGCATGCCTTAAACACCTCCGGGAACCTCTTCTCGTTTTCATCTGGCCCCCGAGTACCAAGCGGTACCGGGACAACCAGCGGACGAGCCGGCTGATCCGGCCAGACACGGCCCCCTGCAACATCGTTCCCCAAAATGACATGGATCCCTTCTACAGGCAGAGCAGGACGCACACCCATGTTCACTACTCCACTGAACAGATCAGACTGTAGGACCAGTTTGTGTAATGGCACACGAAAAACTGACATCCCCATGCCTCTTATGGGAACAAAAGAACCCGTATCCGACTCCTCGGAAAACGGCAGAGCAGACCCCACAATGAACGAATCAAATGCCGCCGTATCCCGCAACATTATCACCGGGACTTTGTCCTGGCTGCCCACCAGAGACACGTAACCTTTTGAAACAAACGGCAAAAATGATTTCAAATCAGGATTCAACTGAATTGACGACGGAACATCTCCACACTGCCTCACAGCACCAGAAACGGGCGCAGCCATGGCAGCTGGCTTCACAAATCCGCCACCAAACTTAGTGCGCGTTTTACGCACAGGGCACTCATTTTTCCAGTGTCCTTTTTCGTGACAGAAATGACAAAAATCCTCATTCTCGCGGCCCCGACCTGGCAGCCAACTGTTATGACCCCGATCATTCCTCCTAGCCGGTGAAAACCCAGCTCGAGGCCTGTCCCAGGAGGACACCCCCCCCACTGGACCATCAGCACAGACAGGGAAATCTCCTCTGCCTCTCTTATGTGTCAACAAGTAATCATCAGCAAGCGCGGCCGCCTCCGCCGCCGTACTCACTTTCTTTTCACTGATGTATATTGCCAACCTCTCAGACACTGAGTTTTTAAACTGCTCAAGCACAATCAGGTCACCCAGCCCACCAAAATCTGTTACACCGGCAGCTGCACACCAGCGGTGAAAATGCGTTCCCAACACACGTGCGAACTCCAAATGAGACTTGTCCCCTTTTCTCCAGCTCCGAAACCGCTGTCTATACGCCTCCGGAACGAGCTCATAACTTTGCAAAACCGCAGCTTTAACCTTTGAGTAGTCACCGCTGTCAGACGCCGGCAGCGAGGAAAATGCTTCCTGTGCGCGCCCTGTCAACACACACTGTAACAACACGACCCTGTCCGCGTCGCTCCAAGCTCTCGTATTGGCTACACGCTCAAACAAGACAAAAAACGTGTCCACGTCTCTTTCATTAAACTTCGGGACTAACCTTAAACTACTCAAAATATCACCGGAGTCACCACTTCGACCCCCAACAAATTTACCGTCGCTCATGAGATTCAACCTCTGAGTTTCCAAGTCCAATTTAGTCAACTCAACCTGCTGCTTTACTTTTTCCAGGGTCACAGCCTTCTCCAAATCAGCCTTTTGCCTCAGCTGCTCCAATTCCAGTTCCTTCTCTGTCTCTAACCGGAACCTTAACGTAAGCAACTCCTTCTGCTGCTCAAACGTTAAATTTGAATCTGCAACCTGTGCACTGACTCTACCGGCAGCCTTTCCCTCCGCAGGTGGCCCCGACGCACACGCCAACACACCCTGATCATACAAATTCGCCAACACAATTGCCTTCACATTGTCTTTCAACCTTTTATCAGAGACATATATCTTATAAACCTCAGCGAGTTTCAGCAATTGCTCCTTTGTGCACTGCTCCACAAATTCCTCTGAAGGTGCCCTCACAAAATCCTCTACTCCTGCCATGATAACAGACGTGCAAAGACAAACTCACCAAGGAAACGAAAAAGAAGACACGATTATGGCCTCAATCCCAGCGGATGAACCCCCCCTAACTGCCTATCCATTTCTACCTAAACTCAACCCTAGTCTTCAGGGGATACTGATGGCGGGTACTTACGCACTCTCTACCACTAGTGTGACCAAGCGACCAGCAAGCTGGCAACCCGTCCGCACTATGGACGTGCTCCCGAGACAATCGCTCCAACCACTTTCACCCCACACTACAGTGGCACCACGAAACCCAAAGGGGAAACGCGCTTATCCTGCCGGGGAGACACCACACTGATTGCGAAAACCGAGGCCAACACGCAACTTCTCCCTGTATCCTCCTACACAAACACACTCACGTCTATCACAGCCACATACTTAGCCCAAAACAATTCCTCTCGTACAATCCTCACCTACGAGCGTTCCGACGGGGAATCCCTCACGGAACCCCCAGAATGACGTCACAGCAATCAACGCGCGAACATCAAACAAAGCGCTTCGCAAACATCAGTCATCAATCTCCGCAGAAGCAACATTACGCAACAACTTACACCAATAGGACGAGCCCCCATTTGTTATGGTCTGGCTCACAAGACCACAACAAAAACGACCAAGGGAGGACGGAGGAACGATAATTAAAGATATAATTTATTTACAACTAATAGAATGTGCAACATAACCATGACCAAACAGAAACCAAACGAAAAAAGGAAACGGTGGCTCGGACGGAGCTTCGCTGGCGGCAGGCAGAGAGAGACCGAGCAGACTGCAACCCTCTAATATAGACACAGGTCACAGGTGTTTCCCATCAGGGCCCCGCCCCGCCATCAGCCACTGCAGGGGGGGAAGGGAGAATACAGAAGGAGAACACCTAGACCGGCCTGGGCCGTCACAATAGAATGTTTGAAATAAAACCAACCTTGCAATTTGAAGGATTTATGTCTCAGCAGCAGCAGCAGCGCGTCATACGTTCCGGCAGCGGCGGACTGATTCCGCTGCCGGAAGTATATTGCTGAGAAAGTAGTCCCTCAAAAATCCATGCGATGCGACGTTAGTTTTGTTTCAAATATTCTATCAACACAGATATGTACATCGATAGTCTGCCGTTACAATCTTTTTGCCTCGGGTGCACTGTGGAGTCGGTATGAGTGTTTTTAATGCCATGCTAACATGTATCATTGACTTGCGCTAGCCATAGCATCAGCAAACTCGGCAACTAGAAGAACTGAATGAAATTTCTTGAAAACGTCTCCAGACGTCTCCATCACACCGGCTGAGTTGGAAAATAGGTCTTATGTTCAAAATTCCGAACTATCCCTTTAACCTAGTTCCCTGGTGTCCTAATGAACCACAGCAGTTCAGTCACCCTGCCAAAACAGCCCTGTTCAGAACGCTCTGTTTTGAGTGCCTGTCTCTTTAAATGCAAATGAGACACAGGAAACTACGTCAGCGTCACTGAGGCTCCGTCAGGTAACAGCAGTTAGCATTTAGAAAAGCGTTCATTTGCTGACTCCAGCCACATTGCCGTCAAATATAAAATGTATCCACTGCACACGTAAATCCTCTGAGGCTGGAAGTTTGTGTAGAACTCTGTGCTGCACTGTGCAGCCAAGAATAGAACACTTCCCGTACTTCCGCTCTTCCGGATACTATTGCCCTCTTCTGCACTCTCGTGTTTTTTAGGGACAAAGCGGAGCTCCACAAGACAACAATTCCAGGAATGTCTCATTGTGACGTAGCAATGAGTGCAGAAGTCAACATTGCGTGTTTTATCTGCTGTACTTAGACCGAGTCGGACCATAAAAACATGAGTGAGTCATCTTTTTTCACACTTTGCCGACCAATAGGGCCTCCAGAGTCCCAAATATAAGTATTAAAATGATTAAAAGTTGATTTTGCATTATATGTCCCCTTTCAAACAGATATGATGCGTATATACCGTAAGACCTGGGTCACTTCTAACTTCTAACGTCTGCTTGTCTGCGGAGATCGAACTCGAATACACCTCCAATTTAAATCCACACAGACTGCACATGCTCCCTGCAGCACAACATGTTCTAGAACAGTTGGTGGCTGCTCGTTTCGGTCAAGAGAGTACAAACAAAAGAGGGAAAGCGGAATTCTAAAAGTGAAGCAGACCCTCGTTCTGTACACGACAGTGCTTCACTAAGTACGTGCTGAAAAGCACAAGAACATGACTGAAGGTTTCATATCTCTGTCGCACTGGCGATAAATGCATCAACACACACAGCTAAGTTGTTTTGTTTAAAAGTGATCAGATTGTATTGTAGATTGTATCAGATATAACCTGTTAGGCCTGTCAAAATTAACATGATAATCTTTGTGATCAATACAGTCGATTTTAACGTGATAAAATAATTTAGCGCAGTTAAAAAGTTTGTTTACTTCTGGTGTGCACTGACCTCGGACATGACAGAATTATCCACGTGAAACAGTCACTTGCCTGCAGTCAGTCAGATATGAGAGACAGAAATAGTAGCTGAATGGAGAGAGGTGAGGGATTGTTGGGGCGGAAGGTTTCATTTTAAGAAGCTGAGCGACGTAACCATCGATAAAACAAAAGTTGCCTTGGTGTCACGGCACAATTTATTGACAATGACTGGAAGTTGCAGAGACCTGCGCAGTGGAATTCTGCCACATCGCCAACGAGTGGAACGCAAGTGGCAAACTAACCACCATAGGCACAGATAGTGTCCGTAATACGCTGGCAGCTGCCCCGAGACCTCTATTTGGACACCTAGCCTGCATGGGTGACTGTTCTCTCCCTCTCATCACAAATGTGAATGTCTGAGTTTCTAAGGACATTCTCGGGTGGATTTTCTCTACTAATCGAGATTAATGAATTTCAAAATGTGAGATTAATTTGTTTATTTTATCTATTGACAGGTCTATAATTTATAGATAGCAAAAATAAAAACATGAACCAGAACATTCCTAAGGAAACCACAGACGCAGCTGAGTGACAGGTGCATGACGAGTATCAAAAAGAAGTGATCCGTCTCATCCATCGCAGTTCGACCTACTTACAACGAGAAGGTGTTTCAGACTTTCACAATCCACAGAAAAGCACAATACGATACATTTTACTAAACTGTATTTTAAGATCGAGGACTTTTGTCCACCAATGTAAAGAATTCACAGTAATAACCAAAATACTTTGACCAATCAAATTGCTTAACGTTCAGGTTTTTTTTTGTGCAGTAGAATTCACTCTTGAAACTTTTTGTGGACACTTCTTTGTATGTTTGTCTTGCTTTACTAGCTGTATTTTCTCCTTGGCTCCATCAGCCTTGAGGTAAAAATGATCACGTCCTATGTGCAGGAATGTTGTCAGACAACAAAGTTTCAAAATACAACCACGCTCACAAATACAGACAGAGGAGCCAACGCACTGCATTTTTATTTGTCTGTCACTGAACTCAAAGTTCTCTTCTTCTTTTTAATTCTTCTTATTAATTAAAGTGCGATTGTGCAAACATTACAGTGAAATACAGTTGTATTGCGATTAATTATTGTGGTTGAAAAGGTTTAACTCGTAACTCTCTACCGTAATATAGTTTGCCAAAATACCTCAGGGCACTGTAGCAGTGGCTGGTCATCATCTCTGTGGTAGGCAGCAGCAGCAGGAGGGAGGGAGAGGGCGTGGCTTGTGTTGGGCGAGGTGATCTGGAAAGTGGGCACCTGGGGCGGCAACAGGGGGTAGTGGAATTCCACTGGAGACAGACGTGCAGGCGTGGTCAGCGCCGACACGTACCTGGACAGAAGGAATGACGGCAGATTATTACAGCATCACCACAGAGTAGCACAAAGCTCACACATACTCATTTATATATCCATACAACACACACACACACAGACACACACACTGTAATTAAAAATGGATGCAGTCTTCTGGCTTAAAAGATAAAGCTCAAGAAGTAGGACAGAGATCGCAATTAGCCACCAAGGGGCAACTTCAATAGTTGCAAAAAGGACAATGTGAATGGAGTCTATGTAAAACACGCCCATTTCTTACTTTATTTATAACAATGTTTACTAGGACATGATGTCGGTTTTTTGAAAATAATGTCCCCATTTAGAGAAAAATAGATGAAAAGTTCAGCACATATGAAGCGTACAGTTAGTAGAGCTGAAACTAACGCTTATATTTGTAATTGATGATTAATCTGTCGATTATTTTCTCGTTCTCGATCTCGATCGTTTGGTCCATAAAATGTCAGAAAATTTTATCTGTGTTTGCAAACCAGGAAATGTCTTGTTTTGTCCACAAACCAAAATGATTCAGAATTCTTTGTTATGTGGAGCAAAGAAACTATATAAAAAAACATATTTATAATACAAATATTCACATTTGAGAAGCTAAAACAATCAGATTAATGGATTATTTGTTTCAGCTCTAAGCATCATCCAAGAGGAGCTCTGGTTGCAAAAACTTTGCAAAATCACTCATCTTGTGGCTTCACAACGGTAGTTTTTCCGAGTCCATGACAACACATGGACAAAATGTAAAAACTGCACAAACAGCTCCAACTGCACCAGGTTGGCTTCACAACAAAGAACATACAATATACAGAATAAAGGATTATAAAAATCAAGTCGACTGTTGACTCACAACGTAACACAATGTGTCATCATGTGACTACAGTTTTACAATTCCTGTGTGTTTGCCAGTGATCGTCACATCAGTAGATTTTTTTGTAATTAATATATTATATGAATATCATGACATCAGTGGGCTATAAAGACAGGGGATAGGAGCCACTTCTCTGATTTTATTGACACCGTCTCTGACACTGAGGCCCATCCATCTGTGCTTACAATCCACGCATGCTCTTCAGAGGCATAAGAGCTGGGGCCAACCCAGCATGCTCTGGACAAAAGGAGGGATTCACCCTCCAGCAAAGGACTAAGAGAGCAATGTGAAACTTCCACACTTCAGGTGGGTTTAGTGTTTCCAGTTCACCAAACCTGCAGGTCTTTGGAAAGCACCCTCATACCTGAAAGACAATTCAGCCAAATGGCCATGGTCACATGCATAATCTTTACTGAAATTCTTTCAGGAGTTAGTAAATGTAGA
Source organism: Microchirus variegatus (assembly GCF_963457635.1). Lineage (NCBI taxonomy): Eukaryota > Metazoa > Chordata > Actinopteri > Pleuronectiformes > Soleidae > Microchirus > Microchirus variegatus. Next base: position 17,837,931 of record NC_139807.1, read on the forward strand.
AAAATGGACAAGACACTGTACTCAGATCGTATAAGATCATAGGTCTCATAGAGACACCTGTTAGGTCCACAAAACTACTATTTTCAACAATAGATAACAGCTACTACCCCCCTAAATGTCTTGATTTGACCACTCCCTCACCTGCATGAGAGAATAGAGAGAGTGGGTATTAATTAATGCACCTAAAATTTTACAAAAAAAATGTACAGCCAATCAGCTCGGCTGCTTTGCCTTGGTAGGAGCAGAGAAAACTGTACATTACAGAGTACAGAGCAAATATACCAAATGTCCTGTGTGTTTTGCTTTTTTTTGATTATAAATAATTAAAAGATCCACGATAATACATTAATATTGTATTTTTTTTAAAAAAGATTTTCAATGCAGCCCGACCATTAGTGACCCTGGTACTGACTCTGTTCTGGTCCCTAAAAGACTTGGTTATGGTAGTAAAAGCCTGTTTCCATGAGAGAGTTGCAGTGAATTCTGGGACATGTAGGAAAAGACTGAAGGAGTACAGCAGGGAAAGAAAGAGAAATGTAAACACCACAGTTATTTACAGCTGTGAAAAATGCGTCTTGAACAACTGAATCCAGAATGAAACAGAGAGAGTGGATTTTTACTTTTACAGACAAAATTCAAAGATATAAATAAAAATATTCCAAGGGCTGTGTTTCATTCTCTGTTCACATTCAAGTAACAGGATAACACAAAGGTTAGTAGAGTTGCAAAACTTCATAAAGACTTGCTGCCACTTGGGGTCGCCAAAGAGCATGTGAGCACAAAAGAGCCAATGGTTTATCATGACACACATACCATCACCCCCTCCTACCTGTCGCTGTGAGGTGAGTCTCTTAAAGAATCATAAGAATCCCCGTACTGCATCCCTGGCCCAGACGTGTCCGCACAGCCCCAGTGGGCCGCCCTCCGTGCCATGCATGCTGGGCTGCTACACTTACTGGTTCCCACAGAGCTGGACAGCCCACCTGACTGGCAGTCTGAGTTCATGCTCTCTGTTCGCTCCATGCTCCACGTCTGCTCCTCGTGTCTGCAGATGTGCGTGTTCACACAAGGATTACACAAGGTTAGAAAAGCAGGGAAGAGGAAGGAGGGTTCTGAGGAACATTAACACCAGGGCAAGAAAATAAACCAAAAACAACAAAAACAATTACATGACATCAATATCAAACAGAAATAAACACACAGTATGTCATTGTGGAACCACAGGAATTACCGTATTTTTCAGACTATAAGTTGCACTTTTTTTCATGGTATGGCTGGCTGCAAGTAGTGAAATATGCAGCTGAAAACGGTAATCGAGCAGCAGAAAGAAAGTTTGGAGTGAGTGAGAAACTTGTGAGGGACCAGCGAAAAGCGGAGGATACTCTAACTGCAATGAAGAAAACAAAAAAAGCTAATCGCGGGCTAAAAGCTAGATGGCCACAGCTAGAGGAACAAGTTGACAAATGGGTGCTTGAACAACGTGCTGCCGGCAGAGGCTTGTCAGCGGTGCAGTTACGTCTCCACGTACGTCTAACTTGGTGTTACTGCTTCATGCAACGCAACAGCCTCTCTATCAGAACACATACAACGATTTCCCAAAAACTGCCAGCAGACTTCCAAGCCATGGTCGAGTGAGTTTCATGAAAAGCAAGTAATTGAGCACACACGACGCCGGATCATATTATTAACATGGACAAGGTCCCCCTCACGTTTGACATTGTGAGAAAAAAATGTGACTTATAGTCCAGTGCGACTTATATATGTTTTTTTGTTCTTCATTATGCATTTTTAACTGGTGCACTTATAGTCCGGAAAATACGGTATCTGTTTCTGAGAACTCAGGAAGAGCTTTGATGGCAGAACACGCAGCAAACAGCAATGAATAGTCGTGACCCGTGAGTGACTAATATACACAATAAAACAAAAACAAAATTGAAGGCAACACACTGGCTAAATAGTAGTCCTCATACATTTCCTTCCTCACTGTAACGTTTCAAAGGTTTGACCCAAACGTTATAGCAGAGATAGTAAAGCAGACAGGGACATTAAAAGGTGACAAAATGATGTTTCTGTGAATAGAAATACGTTTTTCTATGGATTTAAACAGTGTTGGAGTTTGTAGTTTTTAACAGTAGTCTTGTTGACATTCTAATTAAGGATGCATGATATTATCAGCACAATATAACACATATGCAAACACAAGATCTGGCCATATGACTATTGACTGCAACATAGGCTGCAACCTCCTTGACTTTTGTGCTGGTGCCCTCTGCAACTATTTTGAGTAAGCAAAATATTATGTTAATTTCACTACAGAAGAGACTAAATGACCTCTGCAGTTGGGCGCAGGGGAAACCGTGTATATATCAGTTATCAACCCAAACACTCCCACATGTAACGTCATATCAGATATTGGCATAAATGTTACATAGAAACACAGGGTCATATGATTCATTAAAATATGACCTGAATAACAACCAGCTGGGAAGAATACACAATAAAGCAGTCAAAGTAAAGCTAAAGTTGATTTGTACAGCACATTCATTTACACTGAACCATATTGACTTTTTGATTTGATTTTTTTGAAAGTGTAGCACAACAGCATCACCTTTGCCAACTTAGAGACAATATCCAGTGTGGTCACAAAGGTGGAATCCCCCCACTATCACTATAATCAGGGTTTATAGCAACAGCAGTGGGTGTGCCTGTCGCTTCAGGAGCTCATCTTTCCATGTTTTGTAAAGTTACTCTTGTGCCCTCTAGTGGCAAAGTTGTGTACTCCACCTGAAAAAGTCTCATCTGTGTTGCAGAGGTGAATTCCCACTGATTTCAGACATTGTCCCCCATGACCCCATTAATATTACACAGTTTTTCCCACCACCAAAATACTAGGGATACTGAATCAAAATGGAGCTTGTAAGACCTTGTTTAAAGATAAATATGTATTACAGTACATGCACTCATGCTTGTTTTGATGTGCGTCTGTGAGTGCATGTGTGTTTTATCACCTTGATGCGTGTGAGGCAGTGGTAGAGTGGTGGGAGCGGGTCGACATTCGGCTGCCGGCGTAGTTGCCTGCGCCCTCAGCTCCGTGGCTGATCACACACTCTGTCGTGGGGACGCTCTTAGAGATGTACTGCAATCGGCACATGGAAAAACACATTTTCGATACGTTTATAACCCTCTAATTGTCATCATTACAAAAACACGGAGCACATATAGTAACATAATAGATCTCGCCCGCTTACACCCAAATCTAAAGAGTAAATCAGCATTTTTAGCTCATGGGAACACAGGAGCTGCTGCTCTACGACTGTCTTATTTAGTGAGTTTGACAATATGAATATCAAACAGCAAAATCACAGGATAATATATATATAAACTTCTTGTTGGGAGGCAGCACTGGGTTAACACTTCCTGTGTGCTGTGATGTAATGTCCTCTTTTTCTCAATGGACTCCATGAGGGGAGAATAAGCAGTGATATATTCTATTCTGAAGATATTATAGACTGTAGGGGTAGATTTTTTATCAGGTGAGTCTTTTGTTAAGAGGCTAAAATCCGCAGCCATGTTATCAGTGAGAGTGAGTGTCCGGCTTTCTGCGGTGCACGCATCGGCATGTGCTGCGAAGTCAGTGTTGATAATGTAGCCTATCAATAGCAACTATTTCATCACTTCTGTCTCCTAACTGCGGACATTATGCTGACTCGTGGCTTTTATGTATCACACAGGACGGTAGGTTTTATCTGTAACATCTGTCAGCGCCGTACCACCATATTTCCAACTGTTGTCAGAGGATCAGAGTTTTATTTACACAAAACTGCTCTTAGGGCTAATAGAGCTTGCTTGGCAGAGTTAAATCAAAGTGACAAAGCTGAAGACAGTATCCCTACCTAAGGACACATGAACCAGCCGAGTCTTCCTGTCGTTTGTTTGGATTAAATTTACATCTAGTTTGGCTGTCTTCTACTTCTGTCTCTGCCTCAGCATTCATGCTGACACTGTACCAACACTTGGTTATCAAAACCCTACATATACGACATATTTAATTAAAGGCACTGGTGAATCTGGTGTATCTGCCTTTCAAAATGTAACTTATTTACGTTCTGACTGGTAATTCAGTGCTTCTAAAATCCAATTATCATACTACACAGTATGTAGACCTATTTTTTTACATATATTTTTTTTACAAAAGGCTTTATAAAGTACAGTACACGGTAAATTAATTTTAGATTTGTAATCTGAAATAGTAGTGCATTATTTCACAATCAAACAATCTACATGGTTAAACTATTCCATGATGGGGCCCCTTGAATATTTCTTTATATTGTAGGTGGTATTTGGTATTTTTTATTTTTATATTTTGGCTGAGAATAAATTAAGAATATTTGTGCTGGCTAAAATACAATAGTAAATGAGTTGCAACTGTTCTATTGTTATTGGTAGTTCCCAGAGGCTAAAACAGAATCAGTCTCTAAAATCTCTATGATATAGCTTAGCAACTGCCCCCAAATTTGACACCAGCTTAATACTAAATGTACATCTCTTATAAAAAAAAGTTGATAATTGCTAACATTATTCCCGTTCCTCGTTAGTATAAAACAATAACCAGAGCCGTTATGCCTAAGATTTTCCTTCCATTCAATCACTTAGACCAAACAGATGATCTCTACTTTCGACTGTTAGGACTCACATCATCCATGGGGATCTCCTCAGGACCAGGTCCAGGATGGTTGGGCCCGTTGGCCAGCATACGGTTGGGTTGCTCCACACACTGATTCTGGTTCTGGTGTAGGTGACTCTGCATCTTCTTCCTCTGCTTTCTGTATGGATGATAATGATGAAGGAACAATAAGTGATCTGGAAATTAACCAATCTACAGACAGATTGGACAGACTACTGATATTGCTTTTTTTATTTTATTTTCCTCCTTAATGCTGATAAACTTTGATAAACCATGTTTGTGGCATTTGTATGAGTTAGTATGTATTTGTATTTTTGGATGCAGGTCAACCAAGTAATACATTTTTTTTTTAAATACGAGTTGTAAAGTATCTTTAGTAGTTTTGAGGTACTTTATTTAATGCTACTTGTACTCCAAACATTTTCAGGAAGAAAATATTGTATTTATTTCTCCAGCGTTTTTTCTCCTAATCTTTCTAAGCCTCTCAGGTTTTCAGTTACCTAAAATAAAAAGGTAATGATTTAAACTCTGTTTCTTCTTTCTTCCAACAAAAATCATATAACACTGCTCCAGGTTTTTCTTGGAAACCAATACAGCAAACTATGAGTATTTCAAATATTGGTTGAACATGTTTCACAACCTAAAGTAGTAAAAAGGAGGGAACTAATAATTAATAACAATAACTTAGAGGGGGCATTTTCTTCAGCGTAAGGACTTTTACTTTGGAAATACTGATTTGGATTACTGTCATGGCACCTATACTTAAAGATGTGGACATGTCTTCTCTCACCACTTTTTTATTTTGAAGACTTTGAGCCTTTTATGACTTATCTTTACTTTAAAGACACATACTTGGTTTTGCAGTAGGCCACCACACAAACGATGCCAACCACCAACAACGCCACACAGATGCCTGTGATCGTCAGCACCCGCCGCTGGTAGAGCTCCTCAGCCTCTGTGGATGGAGACACGTACACACGTACACACACACACACACACACACACGTGCAAACACACATTCACGTCCACACACGCAATCACGTAAAGCAGACACACAGACAAAATAAATACACACATACATAAAAAAACAGCATGAGTGTTTCTCCATTGACAGCAAACTACAGAAACAGTTCTCTCACTATCATCTGCTGCCATCCCATTCCCTGTGCTGCCGCTACGACTGTTCTTGCTCTGCTATGTCACATGTCTGTCAGATTTAACTATACTACAGTCATACAGTGCTACTATGTCACAAGTGCAATTCTACAAACTCAGAAATTTTACGATGAGAAGTAGAGATGTAAACCTACATCCTGACATAGACTTCCTGCTGTCCCTATACCAGTGATTTTACAATGGTCATGGGGATGTGATGCTACAGATGGCTCTGGCTGGGATCTGAATGCATCATGCCAGTATGGATGAAAAAGGAAGACAAGTCACTCACATGAAAAAAAAAAAGAAAAAGAGGGTTTTTGTTGTTTTAAGTATTACCGCCACAGTGGCCTTGGGCTGAGATATAAGTTTGATATTCACAGAACGTGAAGTCTGGATTTATTTCCTCATTAGTTGAAATCAAATGTTGATATCTATATTTTTGATATAAATATGATGGGGCAGATCCTAGTTTTGGCAAGTTATCAAGTTCAAATTTTCACAAAAAAATCAATACGGGTGATAACGCTATGGCAGCCATATTGGATAATGTGGGAACAAACACTACAGTATAAACAGAATCATTTGTAGTTGTGCCTTGGCCTTTTTGAGTTCAATTTAAATGGACACCATGAGTGAGGTTTAAATCTTTCATTAATCATTTGTTTTCGATGAAATAGCAACTGAAAAAAAGCTGTTGCTGTGCTCTCTGGTTAAAGGTTTTCAGGTTAAACATCAACTCTGATCACAACAAGCATTTCTGACATCGCACATCTTCTCGGCTAAAGTTGTAAGCACACTTTATAGTGATGTCACCTTGTCCTGGGAGTGGAATCACTAGCTATCAGCAAAAACAGGATTTCAATGTGGCAGTAAGTTACCTTTTTAATGTATTAATTTAGTTGTTTTAGCCCTTTAACCAAAATCTGAGTTGTTTATGTGCAAAAAAGTAACATCAAAGACGATGTATTTTCTTCCATATACAGTTATTGAACTAAACTGCTGTATATTCACACCATGAAATTATTTAAGTTGTCTTTTATGTAGATAAGACTGGGTTTGAATTCAAACAGGTTTACTGCAGTTAACTCAGATTTTGGGGCCCGCTGTGGCGTAACACTGTGTCAGAATGGCAAGCCCATGACACAACGACAGAGGAAGCAACAGACAGAACGGAACACGAGGGGAAGAGGGGAGAATAAAAGGAGGAAAAGCAAAGTGGTGAGGAAGAAGGAGCAGAAAAAGGACAAGAGGGAGCAGAGGGGGGAAAGGTGTGGAGAAAAGGAGAGCAGGGGCGTGTCCAGAAGGAAAGTCCAGGGAGAAGGGGATCCTTACCAATCAAAGCCTGACTTTGTCCCTTTATTAACAAAAAAACAGAATATAAAGGTTTTTGTACCTTCACTTCTAGTGTTCCTTAGCCACCCATTAGTGAACAAATGAAAACTACTTATGCATCTATCTGTGGATCCTATATGTGCATCTGTTTGTTTTGTGAACAGATTCACTAGATCAAACATGTCCCCTTTACCCAATTCACCACCTCATCACCTTTCCCTTTACTCTCCCTAAATATGCTCTAGACACGCCACTGAAAGAGCGGAAGGGGGCTGGGGGGGGGGGGGAGTATAAATAAAGGGCCTCTTTCGGGATTGACAAGCCTACGAGAGCTTTGGCCCGGCATTGTGTGTGTGTCACAGGCTACTGATACAGAAAGGCAAAGGGAAATGGGAAGGAGAGCTCGCTGGCACAGAGGAGCCACCAGTAATCATGATATAGGACAGACAAGCTCTCCACTCTGACACCGAGTCAATCATGGACAGAGTAATATGGACAGACTACTGAATGTGGTCAGGCCTTTTGCTGACTTTTGGCAAAGCGTTGCAAAAATACTCGCAGCTTGCATGTTTTTATTCGACAGGCTGCTGAAGCCAATGTGCACGTTGCCAAAGCTCGGAGCCAGAAACCTGTTTTCATTAATGATGTGAAATATTCTTTGATTTTAAGACAAAGGAAGGTAACTTACTCTGTGTTCAAATGAACACAAGCTTAATTGCAATGTGTTTCATTAATGGTTATCCTTCACTTTTCAGTATGTGTTTTTCAGAATTTGACAGACTATAAGAAGAGTGTGTAAAAGAGAGGGGGGGGGGGTTACATGTCTTAACACCAGGTTAGTGGGCAGGAGAAAAAGAGGGACAGGTTGAAAGAGACCTCGTTGTTGGTTTAAGAAAAGGAGATGGCACAATAATGTGTGACTGTGAGAGGATCTTGGCAAACCCTTTAAGCACAGCAAAATGAATAATAATGTTGCATACCCTTAAATTCAATTCTGAGAATCTCTGCCAGCACAGAAAGTAGTCATGGTAAAAGGAAAGAGACAGATAGGGTCAGGTGTAATGTCCACTTTGGAGCGGTTACTTTCATGTCCTGCACACGGCTGAACCAGGATATAAGTTAATCAGTGCTGTCAGTCATAGTGATTGACATGTGTACTGTCCAGTAACAGACAGACAATTCAGACAGCCTCAGCTCTGTGACCCCCAGAAATGACAGGAAACAAAAACTTAAATCAAACCAAATCAAAAGCGAAGGGAGAAAATGAACCAAAGACAGAAGGAAAGAGAAGCGAGCAGGCAGGAAAAAAGCATGCAGAGACAGAGACAGACGGACAAAGACAGCAAGACAAAAAGCCACATCACTTACTGCTATATTTACTAGACCTCATTTCTGTAGTAAACAACATTGGACAGAAATACAAAAATAAAAAATCAAGACAAAAGGAAGGAAAAAAAAAAAAACAAGACAACAAAAGATAAAAAGCAGTGAGTTACTTTCCAACATAAAAACACAGTATAGTCGATGAGGCTGGCACAGCAAATGGGGGTGGGTGCTGTAACTCGTTTGACTAATGGCAGTTGTGTGCCTTTATATTGATTACAGCATACCTCTTCTATAGCACTTTTCCCACTACTGCTGCATACAGCTATTATAACCTTTCACATGATTTACAGAGAAATCATCTCAGCATTCCCAATTTCCATGGTTTTTGCATGCATTACTGGCTGTAACGAGCGGGAAAGTCAGCCAATCTCCTGTCCACGCTAACCTCCCATGCTCTAGGGTTTTGACAGCGCTTTGTGTCTGTATCACGAGAAAAAAGCAAGCAAGTGACAAATCGATACAGATTCAGAACGAAAGAAGATGTTCCTCCGACTGACTGAAAGAGCATCATAATGCAAAAATAAAAGCACGACGTCACACAGACAGATTTCAGCATGTAGACAAGGCAGGATGGTGGGGTCAAAAATAAAGTATACATACAAGTGTGAGATCTAAAGACATACAACATGTCATTGGTTTTCATTTGGACATTGATCAGTGTGGAGTCTTCCACAAGAGACAAACAGCAAAACAAGAAACATGGCATAAAGCAGTAATGTTTAACCCATGAACACATTTCAGCTCATTACAGCATCATTTCCTGTCCTCTGTGTCTTCTGCATGTGATCACGTGGACAACGACCTGAACGTGTTCTTCTCAACAGACAGGGCTTCACATGACAGCCTGTGTTGTGTTCAGTGTCGCTGCCCATGTGACCGCAGCAGAAAACACAACATACGCTCCCTCTGTATCACTATGATTTAAAGGAATAGCCTGACATTTTGACAATTCTTCATATAGTTTGTCTAGCTTAGCATAAAAGAAGGCAACATGGCTCTGAGATAGATAGATAGATAGATAGATAGATAGATAGATAGATAGATAGATAGATAGATAGATAGATAGATAGATAGATAGATAGATAGATAGATAGATAGATAGATAGATAGATAGATAGATAGATAGATAGATAGATAGATAGATAGATAGATAGACTGCTTTTTGTTTTCTTCTTTTTTCTCATCACTACACTACCAAAAGTGGATGTTTCATTTAAAAAAAATGTTGAACTAGTCCTTTAATTCAATCACACAGAGATAAGGAGCATAATGTGTGACTTTTTGAACATATTAGAGGTCAATCCTGAATAGTTTCAAGCAGCATTTAGCTACATGCCACAGTGAGAGGAGTTGTCAGATGATCCATGGATGCTCAGAGTGAAAATCATTTTTTGTGTGGGTTTTACTGTGATCTTTGAATTCAGCACAGATTACACTGATTACACTGATTACACTGATAGGATATCAAGAAAGTCAATAAATACTGGCTCTCTATGAATAACGCTTTCAAACGTCATTATACAGACTTGAAATGTACTGTAAATCTTAATCTCATTCACTTTTGGAAACAGTGTAGTTTAGTGATGACTGGCATCTGTTCAAAGTTACATTTAAAGCCTTTACTTGTCACTCCTGCTCTGACTCCAAAAAGTAAAATCAATAAAATATTTGGTTTCTCTTTGTTTATGAAGGGTGCACGATAAAGATTTACAACCTCGTACTACAGTTTCTATCCACATCGTTTTTTACAGTGGGAAAATGAAGCAACACCAATGGACCATCTACAAATAAAATAACTTTAACCTCCTGCAATGTGTATTGTGTGACTACTCTGTCTCCTCCATTTCCTTTGTGTAGTTCTCTGGGGTCAAGCAAGATAGATTTTTGCAAGTCATTTAAATCCTAAAAATACTGAATCTTAATAAGTAAGAGAAAATAATAGCACTTATTGATGATTTTAACAGCTTTTTGTTGTTGTGAGACTTTACATGGACACACTCTGTAAAACCTCATGTGTTAATGGTAAAATACCTTGTTCTATTTACCAGAGGAGAACCACAGAGGAACCAGGGGAGACAGGGAGAGGAGGGGGTGGACACAGAGGCATGCAAACTCACACTCTCACACACATATATTAACTGATCCAAAGAACATAACAGGATTGCAAACACGCATACATACAAACACACACATCATTGCGCTCTCCATCCAACCCCTCCAATGTAGCGTAGCATGCCATACGTCAGTGGGAAGGAGACAGACAAGAGCAAATGGACATACTGTAGAAACTGGCCATGACGGAGTTTTGACAGCGGTCCCCCGTATAGTCATTGGGACACCTGATGGAGGGAAAACAAGACACATAGGGGGAGGAGGGGGGGTGTTAAAGATACAGAGGGAAAAGAGAGAGGATAAAACAAGAGGAAAGAGAGGAGGAGAAGTGCACAAGACAGAGGGGAGGGGGGAGAGAGAGGAGGGGGAGGAGGGAGACATAAGAGAGCAGAGAGGTGAAAGATTAGAAACAGCACAATCCACCAACTACAGAGAGAGAGAGAGAGAGATGACCTGCATACCGTGACATCACTGCCATCAATATGACATCACTGCTTCAGCTGAGACATCATCACACTCATGAGAGTCACGAGATGGTGATGCAGGAAATAGGAGGGGTCAATCATACAGTCGCTAATCTCTATCCCTCTCTATCTCCCTCTCTCACACACACAATAAACACATAGCCCTACGGTAGATTATAAACATTCATTTTGTCCATTTCTTAATCCAATAAAAATATCAATATGGTTAGAAAAACCTTACTATTTTAATGTGAAATACATATTTCTTATACAGATTAAGCTACAGGTCGTGAGGACTTAGAGGAGTAGAAACTTGCTACACAAACAAAAGACAACATCCTCTCCGCTATGTGAAGACCATGTGGTTTCCTGACACGCTTGAAAAAGGGAGGGATGACCTCTGTTTATTGCAATCTGCAGTTTCACCATTAGATGTCACTAAATCTTACACCCCAGACCTGCATATTTCAAACCATGAATGACTGAGCGATGTTCTGCAGCGCTAACTGAAGCTGCAGAGACACGTGATACATCTCTATGGGTTTGATCCACTGCTAATATAAAGATATCGATTAGAGAAGCTTTAATATGCCTTTAAAATACTTGACATGAATAACATGGTAAATTAATCATCTTATTATCAAGCGTGCTAATGATAATAAAAATGTGCTATCAGGTTGGTTTTGAATGTGGCTTGAGGTAGGACGATAAAATTTCAGGAACAACAATCCAGCAGAATCAAAAGAGCGTACATTGTTTGCTGATGCAGCTGCATCGATGTGCGCTCCACTGGAAACAACGTCATTACATTTGTGTGTTTGTTGTGGAAGCCTCGGGAAAAAAAAATATTGACCCAATGAAGGAAGTGCCTCCCAAACCAACCTTCTGTTTTGTTGTTGGACACATGTAGCCGTGATTCACAAATTAAGAAAATGTAAAAGAAAACACACAGGTTCACACAGTTATCCTTTCATTCATTTGGTGAGTCTCTACACAAAGTCTTATTCCAAACCTGAGCCATCACCAGTTATTATTACCTAACCCTAACCACAATTTGAATCTTAGCCCTAAACTTCACCAGTTCCTCAGAAATTAGGTCAGTGCTGATCCCAGAAAATGTACTAAAGAGGCAACAAATACAAACACACACACACACACAGCTGTCCACATTGTGTGAGCATAAAAATGGTTGGAGTAGGTTTTTGTTATTTCTGGGATTTGAGAACCAGATTACATGCAGCTGCAGTGTGTGTGTGTGTGTGTATGTGTGTGTGTGTGTGTGTGTGTGTGTGTATGTGCGTGCGTGCGTGTGTGTGTGTGTTTTGTTTCTGGTGCCAAGCATAGGACACATATAAAAATGGATGAGTCTTGTGCTTTCCTCCTGAAGCCGACCAGAAAATAAGAATATGAACAGCCACTAGCTGCTATCATCAAATAGGCTTCAAAATGGGAGTTCAGATTCTTATGGGTGAAGTCACCATCGGTTGCCTCTTGGGGGTAAGCCGTGAGTGATACCGCGGGATAAATATAATTCATGCTTTGGCCTCAGCCATCAAAGCCACAACATTGTAATTTACTAGTAGTGACCTCCAGATTAAGATTAAGATTAAGAAACTACAATTATTATTGTACAAGAATACAACGAAATTCTGTTTGGCTGCATCTCTCGTATAGCAGCAGCCACATGTCACAGTCAAAAGAACATGTTAAAAGACAACATAAACAGTAAAAACAGTGCAGAAAAAATATTATATATATGTAAATAAATAGTCTGTGTTAAAAGGGCAGTCTGTATTTAAGGTGTCATAGCAATATAAAATGGATACACACTTTGGTCCAGTCCAAAATATTGGTACTTTTTTTTAACCTTATTGACAAATTCTGAGATGTATTTGTGTTTTTCCGCCATCTAGTGGAGCTGCCATTACTGCAATGGCAGGTTGCAGTAATTTACTGCCTGGTGTTGACAGTGACAGCAACTTGGAGATTATCAATTAGGTAGTGGCCTCCATTACTGATACAGACACATTGTGAATAGTAAGTAAAACACAATTCAAATCTTCAAGGGGTAATATTATTCCCCATTTCTCAAAGTTAAACTCGCTCCCTGGTGTCCTAATGAACATGTCTGTGACATGCTTTGGTCAAAACACCATACGGATTAAGCACCACAGCAGTTCAATCACCCTGCCAAAACATCCCTGATCAGAACGCTCGGTTTAGTATCTCTTTAGGTCCACCTTAATGGTCCACCTTAAAAAAAAAAAAAAAAAAGTAAAACAAAACTTAAGGGACAGGAAATGACATCAGCCATAGAGGCTACTGGGAGCTCACAGCATTTCGAAAAGTGATCATGTGCAGGCTCTAGCATGCACATTGCCTTATAGGGCTGTAAAGTCAAAGTCAACTGGTCGACTAATTGGTCGACATGCTCTGGCTCGACCAAAATTGTGATTGGTCGACTCATTTTTTTATGGTGAATTTCATTAGGAGGAAAGTAACACATGCTAATAGGGGTGTTTTATAGAATCCGTGCTTCACAGGTAACAGCCTGTCATCAGAGAACACCCCCCTTGTTTTCCACTATTTTGGTTTAGTCCAGCCCAGTGAGTTGTTGTCACTCCGTGGCTCATGAGGACAGTCAGACAGATTAGCGTTGTCATTAATTAGACGTGAAATTTTAGCTTTTTATGTTAGGCTACAGTCAGTCCTCCTGTCACATCCATGTCAAACATCAGCAGTGTGGCAGCATTTTTTAGTAGAAAAAAGTGAAATGCAAACTTTGCAAGCAACAGTTTGCTTTTCACAGCGCTACTACAAACATGACATATCATTTAAAAACGCTAAGCTAAGGTTGCTCCGTCCGTTTTGAGTATGAACATATCAGAATCATTAGCATATTTCAATGTTTTAGTCTATTAATCGTTCATTGGTTTTATAACTGCAGACGCACCCGCTCGTAACAGCAGCAGCGTCCCGCGGTCTATTTGTGTCTCAGCCGTGAAGCGGCGCTGTTCAGTCTCGCTCTTCAGTGTCGCTCTGTATTCCTCAACAGTTATTATGCTGATATTACTAGTTATTTTCTGATATCACGGGCTATGATATTGCGCAGATGAACGTAATGCAAAACGCTGTCAGAGCCGTCAGACTCTGTTAAACTCCAGCCGCGGCTGCGGGTCTTTTCAAAATAAAAGAGCCGCAGCCGCACAGGTACTTTGCGGGTGTGGGTCATTTCAAAATAAAAGAGCCGCACCCACAAAGTACCCCCCGTCGATTAGTCGATTTTTGGTCGAAATTTCAGGGCTTTAGTCGACCAAGAGTTATTTGGTTGATTACAGCCCTATTGCCGTAATATATAACGATAATGTATCCACTGGACAGATAAATCCTCTGAGGCTGGAAGTTTGTGTAGGACTCTGTGCTGCACTGTGGAGCCAAGAATAGAACTTTTCGCAGACTTCTGGTTTTCAAATACTGTTTCCCTCGCCAGCACTCTCTTGTGTTTTACAGACAAAGCGGAGCTCTGCAAGACAACAATTCCAGGAATTTAGCGCATTGTGATGTCCCAATGAGTGCAGAAGTCAACATTGTGTGTTTTATCTCCTGTACTTAGACTGAGGAGGACCACAAAACATGAGTGAGTCATCTTTTTCACACTTCAAACACACTGCCGACTGATAGGGCCTCCATGGTCCCAAATATAAGGAGTTAAATGATTAAAAAGTTGATTTTGTATAATATGTCCCCTTTAAATAAAATTAAACAACTGTTGTGATAATAGCCAGAAAAACTTTAAAAGAATGCTTCAATACTGCCACACCTTGTTTCAAGTGAAGTACTGTATAATATACTGATGCATCTACGAAGTGTGAAAAACTGATATTATGGCGCAGAAATAATACAAAAAGGTTGAACCTGTCGGTCCCCTGCTCGCCCAGCACAGTCGTAGAGAGAAGTACTTATTTCACTGTCAGTTTTGTTTGTTTACAAAGTTGACTTTTATCTCAACTGCTGGAGCAGGTGAACAGAAACGCTAAACTGTGCTAAACACAAAGGCAGGTTGAAGAAGAAAACTGCACATTCTCTGGGGAGCTTGATCTCAAACTGAGGGGAGGAACCACCGCAGTAATGTTGCTTCACTTACTCCTATTACTTTGCAGGATTTGAGTTTCTATTGATTTGAATTCATATTAAATAAAAACACTACATGACCTCATCTTCAAATGAAGTCCTTAAAATAAAATAAATATTTTTTTGAGAGAGAGAGTTATAGAGTATGACATGTCGTGAATTGTGTGTAATAATAATTATATGAGTGTCGTGTTTTTTTCCCCAGCCAGGCATAATTGATTTATTCACTTATCTGCTGTAACTGATGGTAGAGCAGCTTTCACTGCAGTCAAATGAAAAACTGGTATGTACAGATAACTCAACTGCAGAGCACATTACACTATAGATGAATCCCAACAACTGATTAACCAAAGTGTAATGGCATTATGTGTGGTGCCCCATTACAGTTATTGTTAGGGAAACAAAAGCTCTGGCAACTCTCAGCCATTCTTCAAAAAGCCAAACTGGATTCATTACAGTGATTTCATATCTGGTCAAAATGTTTGTCCAGTTTAAAAGACAAGGACCCTCAGTATACTCTCCATACAGCAAGCTGGGTATCCTTTCCTCCTCTTTCACACTACTAAAGAGACAACTTGCATTTTGAATCAATTACAGCAAAAACCCTCAGAAGAGCCCACTCAGCAATTTCCCATAGAGTTATAAATAGAGCAGAGAGAGGGAGGGAGAGGAAGAGAGAGAGAGCAGAAGCAGCCCTATGCTGATATAGCTTTTACTGTATATCATTTCTTTTCTCTTTTGCCTCTTCTCTTTCTTTCTCTCCCTCCCTCTTTCCGTCTCTCTCTGTTCTTCTCGTCTCCCGTCATCTCTCCCTTTCTGTATCTGCCTGTGATGTTTTTGCTTTCCTTTTCTCAAACTATTGCTTCTCTGTCTCAAAAATGAGAAGAAGTGGAAAAAAAAGCCAGCACACGTTTTTGCTCCAGCCAGGTGAACGTAGGCAAAGCCTGTGATTCATTCATTATACAAAGACTCATCAAATTTAAGAGGAAAAAAAACACTCATGTCAATGGACATTACTAGCCTGAACTCATGGCATTTTGTAGATTAGATTAGATTAAATGAAGTTATTGATTCAAGAGGGGGACTTTGGCATTTCAACCTAGAGCTGCTGCTTTCCTCGGAGCTGCCAGACTCGAGTTTACAGAGGAGCTCAGGTTTTACAGAGGAACGCTCTGCAATGCCTCACAGAAACTTTAACACAGGTTGAGCTCAACAGTGAATAAGCAAGACACACCAAGCTTAAACTCGTAAACAGCGAACCAGTAAGAATGATTATGTGTTGATCCCCATTTTAACCTACACACTCTATTTTGCTCCTGTGTAGCTCCTCAAAGAGCTTGCAAATACCACCTCAAATTTCAGGGAGACTAAAAATTACTCCTGCCTGCCAGTTTTATGCAGTGCACTGATTTGCAGCTGCTGCGCAGATTTGTGAGTTTTCCTCATGTGCGCGAGTGTGAGAGGGACATCTACATATTTCAGAAGTGAACAAGCAACACAGGCAGTCTACAGACAGCAGTCTTATTTACATGCTGTTATCCACCGGCCTCAACAGACAGGTCAACAAAGGATGACAGAGCTGAGAAGCTGCAGTAACTCTACAGAAACGGCTGACTGGTCTGCTGCTACCCTCCAACTAGCCTGCCATTAAATGTGTTAAATATGTCGTGCACAGAAGCCGGTACAATCCTGGACATTTTGTGCCCCCTAAATTTCTCTGTACACAGCTCACAGTGCTTGTATGCACCCTCTCGAACAAAGTTTTCTGCTTGTCAGCACCATGAAGAAAATCCAGATTTATCCTTCACCAGTGACCGGAAGGTACATCAGATGAGCGATAGAGAGAAATTAGGAGAATGAGAGAGAGGGAGAGGGGAGTGGAAAGAAAGGGATAGAAATATTGAGAGAGCAAGAGAGAGAGAGAGGAGGGTGGGTGAAATTTCAGAGTGCTCATCTGCAGATGCATTTCTAGCAGATATATACAGTTGTACAGAAACGTAACAGCAAAGCTCTTGATCGTACACGAATATGCGCGCCATCTGCTATCCACACTGTCAGAGGAAATGTTTGCTACACATCTACAAAATGACCCAGTATGTATGTCAGGCTGGAAGTGAAAGATTACAACCTCTAATCTAAAATACACACACTTCACTGAGTGGGAAACAAAAAACTTGCTCACAGCGCTAAACTAGCGCCTCAGAGGCAGGATCAGTTTGCATTTTACAACAATGCATCGAGCTAAAAGCTATACTGTACAACTTAATGTGTACTACCCTAGGCAATGTAACCAAGTAATTATTAATATGATATCATATTCCCTTATATGATTATATATGATACATTCATTCCTATTTTTGCACTCCTGTTGTAAACAATGAGGTTTAAATGCAAAATTCTCAGAACTACTTGTTCAATCTCCACAATCATAATAATCATCATGAACAAAACTTAGTCTCTGAACCCCAAAACATCCAGGCATTGATCAGGGTATAAGTCATTACACGCAAAAATAGTTGAACACATTTGTTATATTGTTATATATATTATCTATATGTTCGTCATATTCTGTCAGGTATATTTTTATATACTATCCTGTACTGTACTGTACTGTACTGTACTATACTGTACATTTCAACAGGAGGATTCTATTAAACCTTTCATGTAAAGTAAATACTGTAAACCAAAGCTATTATTTTCTGTATTACAATGGAAAAGCAGTATAATTTGTTGACAAAACAACAAATATGTTAAATGGAAATGCAAATCCCATCCAATCTCTAGCTATCAATGACTCACGAAGTATACCCAGTAGTGGTGTACTGCTGAAACTGATGTGCCACACAGAAAAAGTTTCATTTTCAATCGGGGCCATCCAAATCTCACCCATACTTGACTTTAAACTGACTTAAATGTTTACTTTGGAGAAATAAACTAACAATTTTGAGCAAGAAGCCTTCATTTTTGCAGGTAAATGATTATGTGGTGCTGTTTGTAGTAAAACTCTTTGGAAAATAATATGAGATATGCACCGAAGCGACTGAGGAAAAACTCACTATAATGTTGAGAAAAAGAACTAGAGGGTATGCATGAGCAGTCCGGAATCTTTCTTTAGAACACAGTCATGTCTTTTACAGCAAAAGCACTAAGAACATTTCAAAAACTGCAAAACTGAGCATGTGACAAAAACATGGTCACACACACACACGTTGTTATTGACCATGGCTAAGGGAAAACACACTATGAAAACAAACATGATATTAAAATGAGTCCAGGAGGAGAAGGGTTTCTTAGGTTATCAAACTGCAGGGTCACCTTCATCTGGACGCTTTGAACTACTTTCTGCCACTGTCGTTACTCTCCGTGTCTAAAGCTGCATCAAAATGGAACTTGTCAACTCAAAATTAAGATATCCAGAAATCTGAACTTTTGGAAAAATGTGTTGAGACACGAACGCGGCACAGTTATTCTCAAAATTACCAATGTGTACCCAACATTGGCGGACATGGCCAGCATCAACAATATCACCATAATTTTCACAACATTAGCAACTTTAGTTTATTCAACTAACATCTCATAGCTAACTCCACCTTCAAACAAAACAGTGAAGCTTTAAAGTGTAAATGTAGCGTAAATGTTGCGTAAAAGACTCTTAGCTTAATGTTTATCAGAAAAGAGAATAGTCTAAAGTGAAAAGACGCAATTAAAATGAAAAATAATATCTTATCCATTAAAATTATCAGACCATTTAGCAAATGATACAGAAAATATAGCGTCACACACAGGTGACAATGATTTGACTATGGATGCTAGGAGACAAGCATAGCTACAAAGCTAGTTAGTTAGCTAGCTAGTGATATTCAATTCAGTCTTTATTGCAGACTCACAGAAGGTCCGTAGAATAAAAAATAAAATAAAATAATACAGGGTGCCATTGACAAAAAGTATGATATTGAGACATTTTCGTGAATATAATTAATATATAATTCAAATTAATAAGTAATATTTAACTGTGTTACTATAATTGAATAAGATGAATAATACAAATTCAACACAGTTCTCTGCTAACTTTGCTTCACTATGTGTCCTCAGCATTCTGAGCATTTTGTGATCACATGCCAACAGAGTGACCGACAACACAGACGACACCTTGTATACAATTTCAACTTTTCACACCAGCCTTGTTCTTCTAAGCAACGTGACAGAATTTCCACACTTTTTGATTACTTTTGCTTACCACAAGCATTTTGTGAGGTGCTGTGACAACTTAGCAAACCTCACTCACTGTAAACTACAGCAATCCTCTTGGACTCAACATACTTTGAATGCATGCAGACATAATGTCAGAGTCAATACTTTGATAATAACAACCTATTAGATATGACGCGCAGTGTCCAGGTGGACAGAAGGTGTACACTGATCAGCCACAACACACAAAGCAGGTATCTGTTTTGGATGTTGCGGCTGATCAGGGAACAGAACAGAAGACAAGGTAGTGCAGTGACCAGTGACAGAGTGTCTGAGAAAGATAGAGGAAGAGAGGGAGGGAGGAGAGACAGGGGGAGCAACTACACAGTGATGACTGAGGGGGGGGGACTCAGTGAGCAACACACTTACTTGCAGGACAGCTGGTTAATACCATGTATGAAGTAACAGTCTCCACCGTTGACGCAGTAGGTCTTCTCCGTCTCGTTGCAGCGCCTCGCATGACTCACACCTGCAGACGGGGTGGTGGTGGTCACTAGAAGAGGACAAACAAAAACAAAGATGTCACATCGTGGCGTTCATATACTACAACACTTTTACTATAGTACTGACACAGACATTCCAAATGTGGTGAATATCCAAATGAGGACAAATCTATCTAGTCTCCACTTCTGGGTTAAATGAGTGGAAAGAGCCGGGTACAGTTGGCTACACTTCTTCCCACACATCGAGTACACACCTGTAATAACAAGTCTCATGTCTTCGTTAAAATATAGAGTGATCAAATTTTACTGACCAGAACAAGAGTAGACACACCCACTGGATGTTAGGATACGGACAGAGAATCTCTCACGAAAAGACTCTAAATATGTAAAGAAGTGATGCTTAAGAATGAAGTATTAAAGGTCCAGTGTGTAACATTTAGGACAGTTTATTGGCAGAAATTAAAAATAGTACCCACAAGTGCGTTTGTGTAGGTGGATAATTGCTATTACATATCATAGCCTTAGAATAGACTTGGTGATAGAGTCAGAGCGTGTGTTTTGTGTTTTAAAATGAATGCTTATATCACTAATTCTTACACACCGGACCTTTGAAAAATTCATATTGACGTACAATAATAAAGTAGGTTAGCTTAATGGTAACCTTGTTTAACACAGACAGACAGACAGACAGACAGACAGACAGACACATAGATGTTCTCACGGATCTGCACGCTGATTATACTCGTGGTGTTTTCTTGTCCGAGTGAGTTTTCAGCCACACAGGTGTAGTTGCCAGAGTCTTCCACACGGACACGACTGATTTGCACCTTTGAGTTTTTTCTTCAGTGAAACAGAGAGAGAGAGAGAGAGAGAGAGAGAGAGAGAGAGAGAGAGAGAGAGAGAGAGAGAGAGAGAGAGAGAGAGAGAGAGAGAGAGAGAGAGAGAGAGAGAGAGAGAGAGAGAGAGAGAGTGGAGAGAAAGAGAGAGAGGGCGACACAGAGCAGATAAAAAGACACTGTCATGTATTATTGTGTTAAGAAAGCACCATAGCCCTCTCTGACTGGGAAAAGAAATTGAATTTTCATTTCCAGCCCGGAGAAGCAAGAAAGTGATGGTTATGGACAAATGTTTATTGTGATTGGCCAGCAAAGTTAATATAGTGGACAAGTATTAAGAGGCTAAGACACGGCTTTTACCCTGTAGTGTAGGAACTAAGAAATCACAACCCACGTTGTTTATTTAAAGGACAGAAGACAGCCACCTAAAAGAGGGACAGAATCACTCCAGACTCTTTTCAGGAGAAAATGACAGTTAATCAGAAAATAAATTTCAAGATTTGAATACATGCTTTGTTCATTTTGTAGCCATGGGTTAATACAGAATATATCGCAACTTGAAATAAGATTTGATTTCACTTGCACATTTCAAACAATTTATAGGAGACTGCATGTCAGATATAGCTTTGTTTGCACACATCTAGTCCATATTAATACAACATGATGCAAAAAGCATACTGCAAACTGCACACCGACAAACACACTCTTGTCACATGTAACAGATAAACTGAGGCAATCGCTCTAACTCCCTGCTGATATTGGCATGTTTAATTTTGTCTGATTATCCCTCCCTTTCCTTTTTATTTTTTCAGCACAGAGGAGGGACAGAAGTCCACCTCTCTCTCTCTCAGATAACTTGATTTACATTATGCTGAAAACCTATGGAATTATTGATAAATAATGCCAAAAGATTCCTGATATCTTCTCTTTTTACAAAGAAAAACAAAAAAAAACACACACACTGGATTGGGCTTTAATGTACGTACTACACAGAGGAGTTTGGCTCACATGTCTTACAGTGAGGCTGTTCCAGGAAGGTATCACTTCATGGCCAAAGTGGAGCAGGAGAGATTACAGCAAACAATGACTTTCCCAGTGTACATTTGATCATGTGGGTGTTGTACTGAAAAAAAAATGTGCAAAAGCTGTAGCTAAAAACAACAAAGCTGTGAAATGTGCAGGCCATAACACCAAAACAGTGAGGCACTCAAATATCATTCACTCAAAGGTACAAATGAGGATGTGATTTGTGTTAATAATACTGTTATTATCATACACAGACAATGCATATTTGCCTTGTTTACTCATTGCAGATGTGTAAAGTTTTATGGAAGGCAAACAGCACGTACACGGTTTAGTAAAAAAAACAGAAAAAAGCTGAATCCTTAAGACCTAAAGCATCACATTTGAAGAACCAGTCATCTGACGATTTCTGAATATCTGAAACTTATTGTTGACCTGAGTGTGGAGGCTAACTATGAACGTGATAGACTCACTTGTTGGTCTTTATTTTGAGGTCTCTGCCTCTCTGAAGCTCGTGTCCATCTTTGTACCAGCGGAAGGAAGGGCTGGGATTCCCCGACGCCTCGCACTTCAAGTACAGCTTGTCCCCTTCTACCAGAGACTGGCCACGCATCAGCCGGAGCTTAGGAGCAGAGGCTGGACAGAGGGAGAGAGACAGACAGAGAGAGAGGGAGAAAATCAAAGCGTACATTATTGCAATTAACTTAAGACATTCAACTAATCCATTACAGTGTGTGTGTGTGTGTGTGTGTGTGTGTGTGTGTGTGTGTGTGTCTTGCAGGCTGTCAGGTTGAGGCACCAGGTCAGTCTGCATATGTGCTTCATCATTCCACTCTCAAACTACAACATGTTACATCACTCACATCAGTGTAGGCAACACATAGAGAAGCTAAAGCAACTCAACAACTAGTACCACACACACACACACACACACACACACACACACACATGCATACACACACACAGGTTTCCATGACTTCAGAGGACATTGCATTGACTACATTTATTACATTTATTTCCCGGAGACTTACTCTAACCTGACCCGTAATTACTGCTGGCCTAATCCAAACCCTGACCTCAGCATCACTTTAAAAACATGTCTTCACCCTAAAATATAGTAATGTACATTATGGGGGTTTTATTTTTGTCCCAATAAGGAGTCCCCATAATGTGACTGTGTAAACAGATCTAGGTCCTCATAGCATGAGTAATACCTGGAACACACACACAGTTGTAGAGATGAGAAGTGCCTGATGCTGTTGTACCAGCCCAGAGCTCCTTGTAACATTGCTTCTCCCATTTACTCCTCATAAATGAGCAGAAGATAAAGAAAAAAGTTAAAGGAATACTTCACCGATTTGCATTTAGCTTTGTAATACTCGAATAGGGGCAGAATTGTTGAAATATCTTCTTTTTTTTGTTGTTATGTGCCCACCAGTACCACTTGGTCCGAGCCTTGAAACTGCAACTTTAACTCCACACTTTTTAGACCCACCCATAGGGGGACGGGACCTCATTCCCAGAATGTAAACAGTGTGTCTGCCATCTTTGATCGTTGCTAACAGTTACGCTAACAGGACCAAATGTCACTGGTGGGCACGTGACAAAGGAAAAGAATGAAGATGCTTCTCAACTCAGGGGAAACTGAGGTTGGGAAGCACAATTTTTCAAAAATTCTACCCCTATTCTAGTAACACAAAGCTAAATACAGATCAGTGAAGTATTCCTTTAAGATTTGTGTATTTATATAAGGACACTGAAGGTCTCTATCCCTGTGTATGTCTCATAAATGTTGGCATTATGTGACATGAAAACCTAATCGATAAATCCACATTGAAACCTGACTGACTGTAGACCTCTGAACTACTGCACACACTCCAGGTCTATTCAGCCTTTCACAACTGCCTGGTGATGTGCTGGATATACACAACAACCAAACACATCAAACTTTGACAGGTAGGATTTCCTGCACCGACGCCAAAAAGAGACAACAAAAATTGCAAAAATGGATGTCGCCGTCCATGATATGTCAAAGTAACTGCTCTTAATGTCAAGTGACATGTGCTTTTGACAAGCATGGAAAAAGTGATAATGGATGCTAACAGCCACCGCCAATTCCCTCGAATGTCTTACAGACAAGCTAGCTAGAAAGTGGACATAAATGGTGGTTTAAATATATTTATATCTATATCTATATATATGTATATACACAGTAAAAGTAGAACCAAAATGAAGCAAACAGCTTACAGTTATGTAAGTAGGATTTGGGTATTATTTTAATAAGCAGCACATCCTTAAAGCCCTTTCCCACATTCTGGGTCATGTCACAGACTCAAAACACAACATCACACCAAAGTGAATCATCTTGACATCACCAATCTTCATCTCTCTCCCTCTCTCTGTCTCTCCCTTCATGATACCAAAGAAATATATAGATTATTTTAGGATAATTTGCCTGCAACTGTGGTATTTTCTTGAATAAGACGCCAGATACGTCAGAACGAGAGCCATCATTTCATCTCGTTTTGACTCACCTCCATGTACTTCCTGTATCTCAAACCCTAAAAGCCGCATCAGTCAGTGAACACCTGAAAGCTATCACGCAACGTTAAAGTGCCATAAATCGACCTATTTTAGTCAAATCTTTTCAGTGAAAAAAACATGGTTAAACCCACTGCACACTACCTTCCCTGCACCAAACAGCAGATGGACAACGTTGGTGACTCTAGTTTGTGAGCATAGTGGAGCAGTGAGATAAAGAAAGAGCTAGAACAGTAGAGGATACAGAAACAAGACTTGAAACAAATGCTAATGTCACTCCATGTCTGCTGAACCTGTATTTAAGCAACTGCTTGTGTTCTCTCACAGGAATCATTGTGTGTGCAAATCACATTTAACACATGGATCACTTACATGATCCTTTAATACTATGGCTAAGAATTCAGTCTTTACTCCCTTTAATCTGGCATAACAAACTATTTTCTTTGGGACAATGAGCAGCCAGCTCGCTTTTTTATATTCTGCAGGAGACACTAAGGAAATCATGGAAACTGTAATCTAATAACAATGTACCATATGTGGAAAAGAGATTTTCAATGTGGAAGGGGCAACTCTAGTTGCCAAGGTACAGATTTGACATTTATACATAAAATGACAAATTATCCTTGGAATAATAAGCTTTGTTTGTGTAGCATGTTTCAAAAGCAAGTTGCAAAGCGCCTCATAGTCTGCGAATGAATTCGATTAAATAATCAACAATAAAATGCTACCAAGCAAAATAAAGCACACAAACAACGGGATCGAAAACGTATGTGAAAATCTTCCAGTGTTACTGATTTTGTCTCCTCAGAAAAGCTGATGATAAAACACCTGTCATGTCCACTTGTTAACATGTTTGCATCATTTCACTGTGACAGAGCAGCACGAGACAAACAAGAACAGACAACACAGTATCTGCCACTTCTCTGAAACCAGGAGTTCATTTACATTTTTGTGGGAGAAAGTGGGGGTGAGGTGTTCAAATAAGATGTAGGTCTCTGCAAATTGGAATAATGTATGCGAACACACACACATACACATGTAGGAGGTTAAGACACACAGGAGTGGGAGGAATCATCCATACATCCAACCTCTATCATCTATTCACCATGTCCTCAAAACTACCTCCTCATCCTTCTCAAGGTTCTGTGCAACATTATACCTGTTAAACCCCATTCCCACAATTCAAAACAAACCAACAAGACAACACACAAACAAGAAAGTAAATGGTTTGTATTTATATAGTCCTTTTCTAGTCCACTCAAAGCTGCTTGCACTACAGTTTTGTCATTCTCCCATTCACTCGCATTCACTCACACTGCGCATTTCCATATCACTCATCTTTCATACCCATTCACTCGCTGCCGGTAGATCGTCAACAACTTTTAAGACCCAGGATGTGAGGATTAGTGTGTGCCGATAAATTCATAGACACTGTACAAGGGATGGTCATGACTTTTCATTTATTCATTTGACTAGAAAAGGTTGATCAGTTAATGTGACTATTTACGAAATATATTAAAAAGTAGGGCCACAGAGTTGGCGTAGTGGTTCGCGCTCTTGCCTTTGCGGAAAGAAGCACCAGGATTCGAGCCCTGGTTGGAACAAGGGCCTTCCTGCATGGAGTTTGCATGCTCTCCTTGTGTGTGTGTGTTTGTGTGTGTGTGTGTGTGTGTGTGTGTGTGTGTGTGTGTGTGTGTGTGTGTGTGTGTGTGTGTGTGTGTGTGTGTGTGTGTGTGTGTGTGTGTGTTCTCCAGGTTCTCCGGCATCCTCCCACAGTCCAAAAACATGCAATATGGGGATTAGGTAAATTGGTCACTCTAAATTGACCGCAGGTGTCAGAGTGTGAGTGAATGGTTGTGTCTCTATAAGTGGCCCTGTGATGGACTGACGAACTGTCCAGGGTGTACCCCGCCTATCGCCCTATGTCAGCTGAGATAGGCACAGCACCCCCCGCGACCCTCATGTGGAGGATAAAAAGTTGGGTGGATTAAAAAGTGACATTTTTAAAATTATAAAGGTCTATGTTATATTGATATTTCCTTCTCGTCCTGGTAGCTTTATGTGTCGCCTAACCTGAAAACATCACTACAGTCTCCAAGCACAAACATAACACTTACATAACTAAAATTATTAACATAATATAGATGATAATTACCTTTCCTGATGAATTGTAAGTCACACTTTTACAGGGTTGGAGCAGGAGAGCTACTGATTTTTAAAATGTACTATTTTTTAATTATTTGATTGTTTGTTTTTCTTGATAAAATCAAATGTTTTTTACCTACAATCAATAATTGCAATATGCAAATGTCATGCACATTTAACCTCGACACTAATTAGACCAACCAAAGCGGGCTTTTGGGTGAAACTGTCCTTTAAACTAAACTGTTTAGTATCATCTAACCAGATGGATGTAGAAATAATCCCCTTAGCTTATACTGCAAATTCACTGTCTAAAAACAAATTAGAGAACAAATTATTTATTCAGGTTGGAAATAAGAAGCTTATTTTGCACCTCTTTCTTTCTTGTTTCGAGACTTACATGAGAGTAGTCATTGAAGAACAGGTTAGACTTGTCACCTGGTGAGTCATGAGTGAGACTGTCAGGCCTTTGTTGAGAGATAAGTGTGGAAACGCATGAACCTGGTTAGCGATGAGCTCATTCCTCTCCTCAGGCAACATGGAGGTTTTGTCAGCTTGGGAATGTTAGCTGAAAACCAGAAGGAAATTACCCTTCATGGATGTGACAGCCACATTTCATGGGTGCGACAGTGTCGAATTGATTGAATCACTGCAAATTCCCACTCTGATTTTAACCCATTTTAAGCATATGATATAATTCCTCTGGTCACTTTGGGTATTCAAACGTCCTTTTGAGTTTGTCCTTTGAAAGTGTCTGAGTCTACGCTGTAGTTACGAATCAGACGACAAACTTCTGATGGTCATCATCAAAGAGCTTCCTCACACTCGGTACAGTACGGAGGGATCAGTGCAGATCTTCACCAGTCTTAGATGTGATGATTTAAACAAATTATGAATACATTCTTAAGGTTGAATCCTGCTCAGGCTATAAAACACACAGACAACCTTTCTACTCTTCCCACTGTTGCTGCTTTATGTTCCAACACCAAATCACAAATGCTGAGGAGGAGGAATTTACCGTGAAGGATTCTCCAAACTACTCTCTCTGTCTCTCTATGCCAGAAACACATCAGCACATATAGAGTACATTAGGGTGTTGGACAAACCACTCACTTTCACTGCATTAATTACCAAATTACCACACGTTAATGGAAGAAATGTGCATTAAACACATTCAACATCTATAAACATCTGAGAGTCCCTTCATTTCATAAAATCATGTTATTTGGGGACTTTATTATTGGGCGCTCTAAAACAAAATGATGTTATTATACGCATGATATATATACATTTTGACAGCCAAGGCCAAGTGGAAAGGGAACTTGGCTTTCAACTAGAGGGTTGCCAGTTCAAGTCCCCACCAGGGTGCAAGGTTCCCAACCACCATTGCTCCCCAGGCTCCTAATTCTAAGGACAGGTTAAATGCAGATAGAACATTTCCCTAAGGGATTAATAAGGTGGGGCCACAAGGTTGTTGTAGTGGTTAGCACTTTTGCCTTTGCAGCAAGAAGACCCAGATTCATGGAACAAGGGCCTTTCTGCATGGGTTTCCCTGGGTTCTCCAGTTTCCTCCCACAGTCCAAAAACATGCAATATGGGGATTAGGTAAACTGGACACTCTAAACTGACCATGGGTATCAGAGTGAATGCCCCCCAGACCCCCCTGTATTTCGCACAGTGGTTGTCTCTATGTGTCCCTGTGATGGACTGGTGAACTGTCCAGTGTGTGGCCCAACATTATGTCAGCTGAGATCGGCACAGCTCCCCTGGTGACCCTCATGTGGAGGGAGATGGATAGATGGGTGGATTAATGGGGGTTAATTAAGTATCATAAAAGAAAACACTTTCGGCATTTGGCATTTCCTGTTTCTGAATATGGTTCAGTTTAAGCTTAACCACAGTATTCGCTGTGGTAACATAGGTATAGTTAAAAAAAATTCCCTCATAGCATCAACAACCTCATCAACTATTTTGATAATTGATTAATCAGTTTTAAGCATTTTTCATTATTAACCCTCTGATGCATAAATTATGAAAGCATTGGTCAAGATTATTTTCTGAAGTGTTTTTGTTCTTCTCAGAACATGAAAAAAAATGCTCAACTTTTTTTTCCAAAAATATGATTTTTTCATAAAGTTACAGACATGTCCAATCCAGTGGACTTCATAGGCCTGAGCACTCAACATAAAACATTGTGAACTTACTGTAAAAATTAATTAACTTCTATTGTTCTATGTGTTCTATTGTAAATATACAAACCCTTGTTTCTTTCTATGCTTTGAAAAACATTTCAACAATTTTTGGGAAATTTCAACACTGTATAGGCGCAATGTTTAGCCCTGAATAAGAAAACTAATGCCACTCACAGCTGTGAATCTTACACCTTAATGTGTCAAACCATCCCCAACAGGAGAAACATTATTGTGAGTCTCCACAGTTCTATAAGGATGCAGGACAGTATTACCAAGCCCTTATATTAGCATGAAGGAAGAAACAAACTGATATTTTAGTCTCTGCATCTCCGAACATTTCTATGTTCATCACACCTAGACTGTATGAAAGTTCGCAAAGCGTCCAGGGCACAGTGGCACACAGCATTGCATGCAGATGTATTTGGTCTTCTGTGTGCATGCAGCATCGTGGCATTTGTTTGTATTTTTCACCTCTGTGAGTTGGAGCCAGTGATATCCTGTTGCAAACCTGACCTCACGGCTACTTGGGTGGCAAAATAAGATAAATAGAGCTAATCTGCACAAAAAATTAATAGCTAATAAACATAACAATTATACACTGACTTATAACCAAAACAGTCACAAGTTACAGTGAAGCAAATATATGACTTGTGTTAAAAAATATACTGGGTGATGCATGATGTCCACTTCATTGGTCACATGGTTAATTGTAATTTTCTACATATTGGACATAGAAAATTCATATTCCAAACAGATAATATCCTTCCCTAGATGTTCCTGTATATTATCATATTTTTCTTACCACTGGGGATCTTTGAGTATAGAAGGATTGACATGAAATGACAGCAGTAGTCGGCAGGTACAGCCGTTTATTGGCCATCTCGGATTCAGAGCAAATTTACTTGCAATTACTCCGACTGACCACTGTATTGACTTCAATGGACTATGACAGCAGAGAGCACTCTAGAGGCTGATATGCATTTCCACCATAGAAACCAATGCATTAAAGAGAAAGTTACTTTATAGTAGCTGTCCACTGTAGTGACCGTTATGCACCAGAGGGTTAAAACAACATTTCTGATTGTTTTAGCTTCTTACATGTGAATGTTTCCTTGGTTTCTTTGCTCCACATAAACAGAGAAATCATTAAAACTGAATCATTTTGGTTTGTGGACAAAACGAGACAATCGAGAACATCTTCATTTCCATGTTTGACAAACACTGATCAACATTTTTTTTTAACCTTTTCTGACCATTTACGGACCAAACGATTACGAAAATAATCTTTAGTTGCAGCTCTAATAAAAACCTTTATATATGTTATTGTCTTCATTTTATGGGTGAGTTTAATTAATTTGATTTGGTTTTGGGACAAAAAAGGTTTCAGACCCCTGACATCATCTCCAGCTGTGGTCCACCGCTCACTCTCACTCTCTGTTACAAAGCGTAACTCAAAAATGCCGTTTAACTGTGTGGGAATGTGATGTTTGTGAGAATACATGGAGCAGTTTCACTTTCTATTTGCAGGATAAAAATGTATTATATCAAACAGAGTATCAGTGCAACCTTTTACAAAAGTATAGTTCATTTGACACTGCCATGGCAAATAATGTGGGCTACAAAATTACATTTTACTATCTGATGTCTACCTAAAACAGAGTAAATGGGGAGGTTTTTTTCTTGTGAGTTTTTACCTATAAAACTATTAGTACACAGACTGGAGAACATCCAAGTCAGCTAATAAATCCTACGGGCCCCATCAAAACCTCCTCTATGATCTCGCCTATTTATGGCAGCGCTGCTTGCCAACAGGTACACAAAAAATACTGTAATGAAAATAAGATAAATATAAACTGACGCCATTTGAAAATGTTGTGTGTTTGCGACTGCGATTTGGTTTGATAAATCGCTGGACAGCAAACATTTGAAGAGAGAATCCGACACAAGCTTTGGTTATGTATAAAAGGAGAACTAGAGTGTGTGTGTGTGTGTGTGAGAGAGAGAGAGAGAGAGAGAGCGAGAGAGAGAGAGAGAGAGAGAGAGAGAGAGAGAGAGAGAGAGAGAGAGAGAGAGAGAGAGAGAGAGAGAGAGAGAGAGAGAGAGAGAGCATCACGAAGACAATTAGGGTAGATTCACACATCCCACACAACACAGGCACCAAGCAAAACAGAACAAGTCTAATTCTGCAGCTACACATAGATACAGATTTTCCACAGCACAGAGCATGTGCATGACAACATGTATGACGCACACATGTGCACTGAAGGATATGTGAGGTTCTCTCTCTCTCTCTTTCCATCCTGTTTTCTCTCTCTCTCTCTCTGTGTAGTGCAAGTTGCTGATCCAGGCCTTCTGTATATCACTGAGTGATGGGAGGATTCCTCAGTGAAAGGGTGGGGGTGGGTGTGCAAGGAGTCACAAATGGACAGCAGTATTTGGCCAATAGCCTGTGACCAGCCTGTGCCACGGACCAATCACACATGACCAGCGCTCCCATCAGCCGTCCGTCAAGAGGTCCTTCTTCCAAGGTCAGCTGATGCTCTCCCCCCCTCTCTCTCTCTCCTCCCACCCACTCTTCGCCTTCTCTCTGACCAGAAAAGCAGGCATCAACAAAACTAATCTAATTTCTTGCAAATCATGATCCAATAACAGGGGGGTGACATGGAAGCCAAACCATTTAGGTGTGTTCACAGACAGGTGAGGGAGTCTGGGGAGGCATGGCCTCAGCAACATGCCTGCACACATGGCCTCAGCGTGCGTGTGTGTGGGTGTGTGTGTGTGTGTGTGTGTGTGTGTGTGTGTGTGTGTGTGTGTGTGTGTGTGTGTGTGTGTGTGTGTGTCAGCTGACAGAGCATAGTACATTCATAAAATGTACAAAGGCATGTGGAGAAGAAATTGGTGCCCATGTGTGTGTGTGTGTGTGTGTGTGTGTGTGTGTGTGTGTGTGAGAGAGAGAGAGAGATAGCATGCCTGCATGTGTGTTCATGTATAAAAGAGAGTAGCTCCTTCTATCTCATTCTCCGATCAGTGTGATTTCTGCAGCGCACAGCTGTCACCATGGAAACCAGGGAGGGAGCAGGAGATAGAGATAGAAATAAAGGAAAGAAAGAAAGAAAGAAAGAAAGAAAGAAAGAAAGAAAGAAAGAAAGAAAGAAAGAAAGAAAGAAAGAAAGAAAGAAAGAAAGAAAGAAAGAGGATGTAAGGCAGAAAGAAATGGGGGAAATAAGATTGGAAAAAAGAAGAAAAGAGAGAGAGAGTGTGTGTGTGTGTGTGAGAGAGAGAGAGAGAGAGAGAGAGAGAGAAGGGAGACAAAGAACGAGGGGGGAGAGTGAAAGGGAAGAGAGAGATGAGCATTGGTTGTTGTATGATAGCAGCCACAACCGGCCTTCATGCAGTATCACCCAGCTAACCTCTGCACAGCAGCAACACCAAGCCCAGGGCAACCCTGCATGTATGTGTGTGTGAGAGAGAGAAAGAGTGAGAGAAAGAGAGAGAGACATTGGAAAGAATGGGAGTGATTTATTGAGATAGCCTGTTGTGGACAAACACCCACACACACACACACACACCCTGACTTGACCTTGTCTCTGATCGCTGGTGTTGTGCATTGGTCTATTGGCTGCAGTAAGATCTGTTTAGGTATTTCAGATTCAACAGAAATCTGTTTTACACACACAGAGGGAGAGGGAGAGGGAGAGAGAGAGAGAGAGGCTGTCTCCTGCTCTAAATGTACAGTCAAGCCTTTTGTAAGATACAGAGGGAAGGGAGTGGGTGTGAGAAAGTCAGAGAGATGGTTTGACTGAGAGAGGTGAAGAAAAGGAGGAAGGACAAAAACTGAGAGAAACTGTCCATGTATGGTGAGACAGAGATGAGTTTAAAAAGCAGTAGATAGATAGATAGATAGATAGATAGATAGATAGATAGATAGATAGATAGATAGATAGATAGATAGATAGATAGATAGATAGATAGATAGATAGATAGATGATGTGCAGAGTTGGTAATGAATAGTTAATGAAGGGCTTGCGGGCAGAGCGGTGGCAAAAAGCTATTCTCTCAGTCTCTCCTTTCTCCTCCTCCTCTGTTTTTTTTTCTCAGGGCTGTGAGTCGTGTGCAAGTCATTCTGCTCCCCACCTGTCCTCCATTTATCTTTTTGCCTTCTACCTCTCTTCCTGCCCCTCTTTCAAGTGTCCCTCCTTCTCCTCCATCCATTTCCTCACATCGCTTCCTCTCTCTCTCTCACCTCTGCCTCCTGTCCTGTATTTATACATCACGACCTGTCGCCTGTCCTGTCTGTGTCTTATCTTCCACCCCTCACCCCACCATTTCTCACCTCTCATCACTCCCATCAACCTAACCCCCTTACACATGCACACTTTCACCATTAACTGCAGGCTTGTACAGCAGACTAACACATGCAGCTCTCCTGATAAGAGGATTGAGGCATTGATCACATCTGTCCTCCATGAGGACAGCATCTTTGTTTGGCCTCTCAAAGGTAGGCTGTGATAGAAACATGACCCACACTGCAGCTTTAAAAGACAAATAAATGATGGTGATGCTTGATTTGTGCGGTGCACAGTAGGGTTTTAGTCCAATGCATGGTCTTTTTGTCCATACAAGCTGACATTCCACTGAAATGCAGAGCTTTGCGAGGTTTACTGAGGACTTGAATAATAATCTAGCATTGCTTACAAATGCAAAACCCAGGATTTACTGAGACCAAAGTGAAAACACATGATCTAGATAATTTTCACACCTAATAGTCCACTAGACTCGGTACAATTGGGGACAATTGGGGGTTGCAACATTCAGCTGGTCCGAGTTTGCTTTCACACTTTTGCACTTTAGTGAAAACAGTTCTGCCTCCTCACCTGCTGCATCAAGAATTACTGAAGGAGAGGACGAGCAATAACAAGAAAAAGTCTTGACAACAATGAACAAGAAAACTCGCTCATCTGTTGGTTAAGGCAGGGCAACTTCTGTTTCTGCCACATGAGCAAACCATGGAGCTCAATGACCTGTGTTGTAGTTCTGCGTTTGGTTCACTTGAAGCGAACCAAGACCTATGATTTAGGTGGACCAGTGTTCAGTTCACACCTCCCCAAACGAACCGGACTTTCCGAGCAAACAAACCAGACTTTCCTAGGGTTCGATTAAGAAGGGCTGGTGTCCTGTAATTAAATTATCCTCTAGATAATCTCTGCCTGCACGAAATAATACCACTAGAATTTATTGAAACTGAGATATCTCGATGGGTAAGGGTTACAGTAAGATCTCAGCAGGGCTAAATACAGTATTGTTAACACACAAAGCGCTTCCTTGAAATAAAAACCCAAGTTGTAATAACCCATGCAGTGTTTCTGCAACAGGCTTCACAGATCAGAGCTCCAGCTAAGTGCATACAAACCCCTGTAGAAATGCAGTATGTGTTTTTTCTTACAACACTAACGGACTGATTAGTGTTTCTTTTTTTCCTCACAAGTCCCAGCGACTAAAACCTTTCCTTGCTTTTACCGACTACCTCTAATGTGGCTTGTTAGACTGAATCTAAAAGTGCACGCATCTTTCTTTTTGTTTTCTTCCGAGACAATTACGGGGAATTTTGTGCCTTCATAACACAGTCCTCAATACATGTAAAAACAAGTGACGGGTCACCAGTCAGATGTTACAGTGGAGCTCTGTGCTGTTAACTCTTAATCTATCAGCCCAATTTCAGTTTACTTCAATATGTTCCCGCTTTGCACAAATCACTTACATTCTTTGTCTGTTTGGCTTGCTTTGTCTCACTACATGGGCATAGTAAACAGTGAGACAACTACTGTTTACAGTGAGGGTGGGGGCTCAATTTAAAAGGACTATATATAAGTTATGTAACACTGCAGCCATAGTGTTTGGGGAGAGCGTTGCCCTTGTTGTTCTGAAAGACGGAAACAAAGAGCCGTACTTACACCCGGTGTTAGACTGTACTGATGCACATACACATGAATAAATTTATTTTTTATCAAACCTCTTTGGTAAATTTTCCTGCGTTAGCAACATGTTTGATTGTAACATCACAAGGAAAAAGCGACAAGACGACAATAACGCACTGTATAATTTACATTATATACTTGAAATATCCACAGACGATTTAACGAGACAGAGAGAGAGGGATGTTTGAGTGATGCTTAATTGTTTAATAATCCGTCTTCAAATTCCTCTCTGTTTTCAGTGTTCTACATTTTCAAGGTTTTTGCAGGAATCCTGAAGTTGATTTCAATACTTTTTAAGACTTTTTCAAGAGCTTCTCAAAATATTTATCATTTATATTTATCACCAATTTAAGCTGTAATCAGCAACACATATTTAACTTACAAAAATGTATAGAGCACAACCATACAAAGGAAGTTGTGTCTGTGACAGGCACATCTCGCTGACCATTAGTCAGATTGCCCTAAGATTTTGGATATGGGTTGAGCATGGCCCGATGGTGTGCAGTGCATCCTTGATTTTTTTTGGAGCAATTTTAAATTCGCTGATTTATCAAGCTACACCAGGGAGGGGCGCCGTCAGAACACACTAGCACCATCAGTCCGAAAAACGGAAGTCCGTGAAAAGTTCTCTTCTTGGCTCCACAGTGCAGCACAGAGTTCTACACAAACTTACAGCCTCAGAGGATTTATCTGTCCAGTGGATACATGTTATATATGACGGCAATTTGCCTGCTAGAGCCTGCAAATGATCACTTTTCCAAATGCTAACTGCTGTTAGCTCCCATTAGCCTCTGTGGCTGATGTAATTTCCTGTCCCTTAAGTTTCGTTTTACTTTTTTTAAGGTGGACCTACAGAGACAATACTAAACGGAGCGTTCTGAACAGGGCAGGGCAGGGAAGTGCAGTGCCCGTAGGAATACATACTTCCTACGGGCACTGCACTAGTAAGCTGGAAAGGAACAAGGCTTGTAAGAATAAATTAAACAAACATATTAAACATATATATACATAGATTAATACCTCATGAAATCACAATTAAGACTTTTTAACACTTTTTAAGAGCCTGCCTTCACCCTGATTTTTTAAATGCATCTCCAATGCAGACCCTCACTGATGTTCTTACTTCTGGTTGAGACATTTTTGAGAGGGTATCGAGGACGTAAATGACAAATGAATTTGTGAACAAACTGGCTGTACTACTGTCTCTACTATGTATGACTGAAGCCAGTATTTCACTTTAACCCTTACTCCCTGATGACATATTGTGCTCATTGGATGACTTCATACAATATATTTCTTGCAGACTTTACTTTTTAAATGTCCACATACAGTAGGTGCATATGAGTCTGACCTATTTCTAGTTTGCATGTTCACTGGAGCAGAAATGTCTCCGATAAAAACAGTGTCACAATCCTCTTGGCCTTTTTCTTTGATTGGCACTGCTGTGCATTGAAGTCCCACTGGCTTTCCCATATCCACTCAAACCCACAGAGTGCACTGACAAAGGTTTATTGAGGATTAAATCTGCACTTGGCAACTTTGCATGTTGGCAGCACCAAACAGCGGTGACAGGACCCAGTTTGTGATGTTTAAAGCTGTAATGTAACCGCGGTAAGCTGATCACTGCATCCTGCCAGTCAGAAATGCAACCAAAGATTTATTATGATTGAACCAAACATCTAATGGACAGAGTGCTCAGAGTGCTTTGTGTGTCACTCTTATTAACTTTGTTTTGTCATTTTCTCTTGCTGAGTAGAGAGAGGTCATACTTTTTTTCTCTTCTAGACTGATAAGATATTGCTGGTTTATGGTTAAAGCACGGAAATGGGAGCAATTTGACTTCTGACGTCAATCTTGATGCTGCTCAGAGTAAACCAGGGTGTTACAATTGCTAGCTACTGTAAAATTAATTAAAATTATCAGCTTTCAGTAATCATTTATAAAACTCTGAGTGATACGGGGAACAAGAGAGAAGATAACTGCACTCTGTCTCAACCTCCTTATTTCAGTCAAATGCAGCCTATCTTGGACAGCTATGGCTGATTTTACAACATGATTATAATAAAAAGATAATATAACTACTGATGAGCAGTGGAGTCAAACAGTGGCAGCGCTAATCTATACCCACAGCTGAAATGTACAGAGGTTTCCAGGTGACACATGGCAGATAAATGGTTGACACTAATAAAGACAGACAGGAGACCTTAGTGAACGGGGTTAATAAAGTTATTGACAAGGATGACAACCCTGAATGTATTATAGTAAAGTGCCAAAATAAACTTAATAAACCAGGAGGCATAAGTTTTCGCTGGAGTTTGTTTGTCTGTCTGTCTGTTAGCAACATAACTCAAAAAGTCTCGAATGGATTTGGATGAAATTTCCGCAGGAAATGTCCGCAATGGGACCAGGAACAAGTGATTCAATATTGGGCATGATCCGTACACGCTGCACGCCATGTACACAGAGAAAATTCAAAGAACTGCTAGACGGAATACAAACATAATAGACAAAAACCTGCCACGTCATTATATAAATCATGTTTTCTCTGCCTAATTGTTATTAGTAAAAAAGGACCATGTCGTATTATTTTACATAACTCATAGTTTGCATCTCCCATTAACCACAAGAAATATGTACTATTTTACTTTGGTGCAGATATAAATTAGTCCAAATGAATCACAAGAGTTGCTAGAAAACAAATAACATAACTCAAGATCTTCATGTACATTGCCAAGGAAAGCACAAATTCAGTTATTTATTACTTAGAATTAGACAAAACGTTGCAGCATCTTTCCAATTAAAGAGCATGAGGATGATTCAAAAGAATAATTTGCTTCCTGAGAAATACCGCTCAACGTGGCCTCACACACCGTTTTATACTATGTATACAATACTATCAGCCACAAACCTATAATAGTTCCATGATAACATCTAGGGAGGCAGAAGAGGACATCTGGAAGACAGATGAAGATACTCTACTTGTCACCATCAAAGATTGCCACAACAAAGGGAGATAAAGATAGCCCACCTTTGTGAGCCAAAGATAGCCCAGTGTAACCAAAGGGATGTTTTAGCCTTATTCTTTCCCAAGAATGGTTCGCAGAGGATTTATTTCTGCTTCTCTGTTTCAGTTATACTATTCTACATGTTTGCATGGTAGGTAACTCAGGATACCACAGTGTTGTACTGACCATCATTCATGTGAAACAGATGATTCATGATGTAAATGCATTTTAAAAAATCTCCTTGGAGATGTGTGTGAGAGAGAGAGAGAGAGAGAGAGAGAGAGAGGGAAGGGGAGGGAGAGAGTGCAATTCTTCTTCATGAAGTGTTTCCCAGAGTGACAGTTGAAAATGTCATTTTACAACTTTTGAATATCAGGTGGTCACTGACTGCATGCCAAGCCCTTACATTCTGGCACACCCGGGCTACTTATAGAGACGTATGCCAAAGACCAAAATGGCTTTCCAAGAAACGATTGGGAAGCCTCAGATTTATCAAAACTACATGTCCGAGCAAACTCATAATTTTCCAATGTTTTATCTGGAATACACACTGACAATATATTGGCGCAAACATCTCTAATTATTAAAGTCAGAATTTGACGTCTAATCTAATCCTGTGGATATAAAATCCTAACAGAGGGAAGCGTCGGTGAAATCCATCCTGTCTGAAACAGGCAATTTGCTGATGCAGTGAGGAGGGTGTGTGCAGCAGCAGCCGCATAAGTGTGTGGGTGGTGTGTGTGTGTGCGTGCGTGCGTGCGTGTGTGTGTAAGAGAGAGGTGGGGGGTGGGAGGTTTACATACAATAAGACCCTCATTCACAAACTGAGCCATGTGCCATGACCTGGTCCCTTTAAGAGGCATGTGTCTGAGTTTTCTACTAAGGCTGACTGCTTGAAAAGATAAGTGTTGATACATTATTCACAAGCAAGGACACACACACACACACACATACATACAGTCACTCTCACAACACGCTACATAACTGAAGGACATGCACTTGAGTCAGGCAGTCGTGGGAAAGCTTGGAACAGAAAAGTACAGTAAAGTTGATCAGTGTAACGTTGAAAGAACATAAATGAGCAAAGACCTATACATATATACACACACACACATACACATATAAATATGTACAGTATATGGAGGCAGCAGTGGGGAGAACTCCTCAGCCCTCTGTTTTTCAGTGTGCATAATTTATAGCAGCTCCAGATCTCCCTGCTAATGACAGCACACTAGGGCATCTGCAGCACAGCAGCAACGGCAACAGCTAACTGGCACGTGTGTGTGTGTGTGTGTGTGTGCCGTTACCTCTTTAGGACCTTTTCTGATATAAACGTTGACCTTGTCAGGACCAGTAGTCCTCATCCAGACCAAAACCTGGTCTTAATGAGGCAGAACCTAATTTCTGAGGAACTGGTTCAGTTTGAGTCTAAGATTTGAACTGTGGAAAGGTTAAGGTCAGGTTAGGGGTAAGGTTTTGTTTAGATGGTCCACATGAAAGTAAGTAAATGTAGTGTCCTAAGAAGAACAGCTAAACAAACCTGTGTGTATACAGGTATAACACTTTGTTGAGACAAGGACAATGAGAGAGAGACACAGAAATAGACACAGATAACAACACAAAGAGAGGGAAAGGATGAGACAGACAGGTGAGAGGCCTCTTGCACACACACAGGTTCGTGCAGCCACGGTTCGAATTACAGAAGAGCAAAGGGGAGCTTGACTCCGCTGAATAGGACACAAGCTCACCTGAAAGCCTACTGTAAGACATTGAGGGGAAGCTCAGACTGAAACGTCGTCCAATTTTGTGTCTTTTGTGTCACAGGTTACAGACTTTTCTGTGCTCCTGAAATAAATAACCCTAACATAATAAAATATAACTAATATGTGTTCCCGAAAATTTGTCAATGTCTCCGCTAATAAACCGAATGCTATTCCTGCTGTTGCCACCCATGCGTGGTAGCGCTGCACTCAAACAGACACAGTGTGGTGACACTGACGGACACAGAGGCGCCTGCTTGCCTGGCATGGTTGCAAGATAGTTGGGGAATGATAGGAAAGCGACGCGATGTGAGACACACACTAACCCGTTTTTTTCAGGCTGAAAACAGGGCTGTCCAAAATAGTGTAATTCGAACAATGCATGCAGCTATCGGTTTAAAGAATCTACATGACTAACATTTATGTGGTTAGACTAAACAAAGCGTTATCTGCAAACCTTAAGCATATAGTTAATGTCTAAGACTGCCACGACTCAAATCTTAGTCCTAAACTTAACCAGTTCATCAGAAATGAGGTTCTGCCTCAATTAGGACAAGGTTTTGTGGACTACTGGTCCTGACAACGGTTTCTGGATGAATGTTTCATCAGTTTGAGTTGCACCTTTAAGAAAACACATGAAATTGTATCGTGCATCACAGAAAGCAGTCACAATAGTTAATTGTGCTGAATTATATTATGGAGGGCAGAATCATGAATATGGCCCTGTGATGGATATATATATATATACATATATATATAATAAATAATATAATATTTCACTTGAGTGATTTCAAAATGTTGTCTAACCCATGAACATGCATTCCTTCGTCTTTGCAGGTCATTCCAGGACCTTGTGATTTAAAGTGATCTGATTTAAGATTCTTGTTTTTCACTCTCAAATTTAATAAAAATGATGTATCCTTTCTTTGGAAAAGTAAGTCATGTTTTCTTTGACACCATATGATCCACTGCGGCGACCGCTAAGGGTAGAGACTCAAAGTAGAAGGAGGGACATCAGTTTGTGCATAATATATACGCATTTTCTGAAAGCTTACAGACACAAATGATGGAAGAGTACATGCAGGAGGCCCTGTTTATGAATCTGAATATAAATGGTATTATTACTGGTACATGTCTTCAAAATCATCTTGTGACCTGCAATTATTTTGGTCATATATTTATATTATCTTCTGTGTGAGAATGTGATTCACATGTGCTTAAAACACGACACGTGCCAGAAAATCTACAAACACTGCCATCCTCGTCTAATAGAGAAAGTTGTTCACTGTAGACCTGGATGTGCTGACACCACAGAAAGGTTCAGTGAAAGACTAAATGTGCTAGGATTGGATTCATGACTTGTTTAAGAATGTGGAATGTGATATGTTTCCTGTTGATTTGATGGTCGCTCCGAGAGCCAAAACCTACTAATTCTGGGATTTGGAGATCAATGCCACAGTCGTAAGGACATAGTCAGGTGCTTCATATCGTCTCACATGTATGTGCAGTGCCCACAGTTAAACCCTGTGTTTGGGTGTTTGATAGGTGATTTAATTATTTGTGCTTTAATTTAAAAGACAAAGAGAAACCTAACTCTTTGTATTGATTTCTATTTATTTGGACAGCCGAACCAAAGCATTATCGCTAACCTTAACCATAACCATTTAATGCCTAAACCTAAACCCAAATTCACATCTTATAACTTCAACGAGAATACTGCATCATAAGAATCAAGCTTTGGTCTCCACAAAGACATTTGGTCCTGAAAAGGTCAGTGTTTATACCACAAAAGGTCACACACACACACACACACACACACACACACACACACAGGTGCACATACAATCTAATATAATGCAGAAACTGAGAAATGACATAGTCAAATCAGGTGTGTGACTTTAGCTCAGTCTGGATGTTTATAGTATAGTTCCATATAAGGATGCTTATTT
The DNA here is from genome assembly GCF_963457635.1 of Microchirus variegatus. NCBI lineage: Eukaryota > Metazoa > Chordata > Actinopteri > Pleuronectiformes > Soleidae > Microchirus > Microchirus variegatus. The sequence continues at coordinate 17,879,312 of NC_139807.1, forward strand.
TCTAGAGTAAGCGTGAGATGACACGGTTGTTATTAGCTCAGAGCTGAACACATGATTAGCCTAGCTTAGCATAAAAACACTAAGACATTGGTCCTCGAATCATACCACGGATATAAACCAAAAAATGACTTTATTTCTGTATGAAAAGCAAGATAACATTGACAATTATTTGTCAGTGAGTCACTAAAATATTTAAAGGTGCCATATGTAAGAATGTGGCCAAAAACGGTTACTACATTCAAATTCAAAATACCGAGGTCTTTTAGGTTTCGTTTTCTGACGTAACTGGCAACCCATGGTTGCTCGGCAGCTGAGACTATTTTATTTAAATATATTAGCTGTAATATAAATATATTGGCAAATATTTTGGCTGTACTGTTGTTGTTGGTGAGTTCAGTTTGTTATATGAACATTATTCCTGAGTCTCTGTGACATATTAGGAGGATTTTATGACCAGTTGCTTTAGATTTATTACATAATGCACCTTTAAGGGGTTTGTGATCTACAGTATCTGCTAACAAGTTAGCTATAGATTTCATGGATGCTGGTATCACAGCTAGAAATTGAACCGTTGATGTTGTAACAGCAGACTTCTTTCATATGAGGAATCAAATCATATCATTTGTTCAATTAATTATTATCATTATCCTTAATAACATTAATAATAACTGTGTATTTTTTATATTACAACTTTCTTACATTGTACAATTATACTATTCTTTATAAATGATCCCTTTCCTATTGTTATACACTTTTACCATTTCTAATATTATATTCATGTTACATTGCTGCACCATACAGTATTTGTATCAGATCTATATAAACACTGTATTACTGTACACTTATGTCCAAAAGTATTTTGACTGTAGCTTAATATATTTCTACCATGTCATGCAAATATGGTCAACACTTTGACTGTTATTTTCCATAGTTCGAGATAGTTATTAATCTATAGATAGAATAGATTAGTGCTCAGTAACTGCTGACATTTTCACACACCTAATCCACCCGACTCATTGAAATTGTTTCAGAAATGTAAACCTTATGATTCTAAATCTATTTAGAAACTACATATATATATATATATATACACATACATATACATATACATATATATACACATATACATATATATACACATATACACATATACACACATATACATATATATACACATATATATATAAATGCAAAGAATGTTGGTCTGTGTTAATCACAGAACTGTCCAAATGCATTCAATCCTTATGCTGAACTAGCCTAGCCCCCTCGTTCAGTTAGTCTGCAGCCACTTCCAATCTGAAGCCTATACTTATAGACTGAAACCAATCTTCTAAAGCCACCAGGGATACGATCCCTAACTGTGGACCTACTGTATTCTTGACCTGCCACTAAGGACACCTGCGCTATAAGTGAGATAATTTAAGATGGAAGGTGGCTAACACTAGATTGTTTTACAGAAAAGCAGTAAATCCATTTTTAGACATTCAAGGTACAATAAAACTATCCTGGAACTCAGTGAGGTGAAAAAAGGGCCTATGCAGGCGATTACTGTAAGTTTTACAGCGTGCATTATTGCAGCATCTACTTGTAATCTCAGATCTCAGCCTCCCCTACTACCTCCTCTGCCTGTGTCTCTCATCCTCGGTGTGGTGTGACTGAAAAGGCCAACAGGCATCAGCTGAACCACACCTTCAAGCTACAGTCACCCACAGCAGAGAGAGACAACGAGTCTGAGAGAGTCTCTGTCACCTACAGCAAGACGAAGAGCCTGAGAGCCTGAGAGTTGATGCGTGCAGCACAACATACAGTATCAGTGACAGGAGCATGTTTTGCCATCAGATAAAGCTATTTTAGGAAGAGACTGTCAATGTATCTCAAAGGACGTGTCGTAATGAGTTGACATGTCTGCACTTCAGACTGTCTGAGATGTAAGATGGGATCAGTTTTGTAGTATTTAGAAAGGAGAGAGCGAAGAATCACTCCAGCAGTCCTCACGCTAAACTTATTTTCACACAGCAGAGAGAAGAGAGAGGGAGGAGAGAGGGGAATGCAGCAAAGGCCAGGTGAGCTCAGTCTATACATACAGTGATGTAGTAGTTGTTTGAGGCAGAACAGCTGATAAAAACACATTTCTGATTCATGTATGTTGTGATTTGGCACTATGCAAATTAAGTTGCTTTGATTAGATTTTTCCATCACACCTATGGTCACGTAAATACCTTCACGAGAGCTGTGTGTTGTGTCTCGGTCAGGAGGTGTGGGGTTGCGGGATGAAGTTATTGGAGCAGCTGTGGCCGACTCAATAACATAAACAGTGAGAGGGAACCTGGCCACCCTTACCATTTAATCAACATTGGCTCTGCTTTTGGAAAGATGGATACTGGCTCTGCTATCTTTTATAGTGAAAAAAGATTTACTGTCTCATAATTTCACTCTCAGCCAAGAGTCCGTTTTCCTAACAAAACTGCACAATCGTAGCTTGCTGTAAATGTCAACATTCACTGAACAAAAAACGTATTTATTGAACGTGTGAGATAGTAACTCAATAACCAGTTGTCTTAAACAGATATTAAAGCTAACATTTACATTGTACTGCATTAATAGACATCAGTGTGTTAACTGTTGTGGTGGAATAAAGAAAAATAAGGTAAAGAAGTGTGACAGCTGGGTCTTTTATCTTTAACTATTCATTTCTCAGCAAAGTACAGAAACTTTTTTGGCAGGTTTTTAGACGTGTATGGTGCCCTCATCCTGTTTGGGAGGCCGCAATTTAATCGCTGTTTTCTGTTCTGCTGAGTACAACACAAACACAGCTTTTTACAGCATAATATTAATAATACAGATCACATTCTGACAGATAGATCCAAAAGATGCTGCTACATTTTTGATACAGTCAACAACACAACTGGTGTAGGGTGAGTACAGACGTGGGATTTTACAACAGCTCGGCTGTGATTGGCTGGCTGCGTTGAGACTTGGATTGTGATTGGTTAGACTCGGGGTGTGTGTCTGCTAAGCGAGTCCAGCGTCCAATCTGTGAGCTGCAGTTCCCTCCGTCACAAATTCAACTTTAATGCCTTGTTCTTTAATGCGAGACTGACCACTGGTCAGGAAACTCATTGGACTATTGCTCCTTCACTGGTGACTCTGACTTTACTGCATCAACCCCACAGAAAAGCCAGTGAGTGAGTTACAACTCAGTGGACATTACGGTCAATAAACAGCCATTTTACAGAGGTGGATTATGTCCTTATACTTGACTGAGCTGCTTATGCATCTACATATGTAACCAATTACCAAATACTGCTTTAAATCTCCAGTGTGTAGCATTTAGGAGGATTTATTGATAGAAATTGAATATATTGCCCATAACTATGTTTGTATAAGTGTATAATCACTTTAAAATCAAAACTGTTTGGCTACCGTAGCCTTAGAAGGAGCCTTTTATGTACACATTAGGCAAGGGCCACCCTCTTGTGCCTCCTTGTTTTTTTACGGCAGCCTGTAGATTAATTCGAAGACGAACAACATCCTTTCTAGAAGAACACTGTATTTCCCTGACGCATTTAGGTAATCGAAGAGTATGTTCTTCATGCTAGATGTCACAAAAGCCTCTCTCATACTAAACTAAGGGAGTGTACGTGGGGTTTTTGAACCCAGGTGATCAGTGGGAATGGGAATTACACACCTATAAACCTGCACGATTCACTGTAGCATGTGTGCCTGAATGAACGGACAACAAACATTGGTCAAAAAATAATTTTATAATTTGACAAATAATTGTAATAAATGTTAATATTCGGAACAGACGTGTGGTTTTATGGCGCGGCATGTGGACACGTGGTTTCAACAGGAATTATATCATTGGGTTACATTTTTGCTTGCACCTCTGTGTGTTCACATCTGTGGTCTGTGAGGTCAAATTTCATTTCAAACCTGTCCTTATCAGGACATTTTGACTGGTCCTCACAACTTTAAAGGGTTTTTTGAGGGTCCCACTTTAGAGTTAGGTTTATTTGTGATGGCTAAATCTAGGGTAAGGGACATTATGTCTATGAGTGTCCTCACTACAGATGCTGTACACTAATGTGTGTGTGTGTATATCTCATATATCTACCTGTAAAGTGTGTTTAAACTGCTGTTACATCAGTAACAGCACAGTTATGAGGTAAAAATAGATTGCTGTCAGTGATGAACCCTAAGACGAAGAGATCTGAGTTACTTTCTAATTTGATTGGAGCTTCTCTTGACATCATTGACTCACATGCGGGAATTAAAATTCCCTTGAAAAGCTCTAAAAAAAAGGGCACAAAAGCTTTGGTGTTTCATTTTTTCAAAGATTTTTTTGTCTTCACATCAGGTTTTTACTGTGATGGCCTTGACGTTTCTTTATGATAACTGTATTGCAGCCCATAGTTAAGACCTCATTACTTTCTTATTTCTGCAGCAGGGAAAAACTTGCACTTCCTGTCTGTGTACTTCTCTACTCCGTCGCTGTAACACCACGGTAGATAATGCAAATTGCAGATACATTGAAGCACTTCAATGCTGAGAATACAGGTGGAGTGGATTACAGAGATAGTTTGCCAAAAAAAAAGTAGTTTTTTGGCAGAATATAGTTGAAGGTAAAAGCACATTAAATAATGTACAATAGGCATAAATTACAGTGTCTAATAGCTTGGTGAGGATCTGACTCCGATTCTGAGAGACCTTTGACTAGAAAAGTGGTAAATGTGTTTATGTTTGTACTGCAAGAAGTTGCAAGACAAGTTGAACCATGACTACTGTACCACCCACAGACTGTCACACTGCAGTCAACACTGACACTGAGAATCAAAGATCTGATATAAGCGGCATCTTATCGGACATCTAATACTGGCTGTGTGTGGACAACAATATAAAGTTTGGAACGGAGGTTATGTCAAGACAAGTTTGCTGTCCCTAATTCCCATCTCACTAAATCTCTCTCTGACACACACGCACACACACGATGTGATGATGCAGATCCTGCTGGAATCCAGCAGGCACCACTGAAGTTTCAGGACCAACTGCTCCACAGCTTCAGGTGCTGTTTGAGGCTGAAGCCGCGAGTTTATCTCACATCTGACACCTGACATGTTCACCTGTCTCCTGCTTCTGTCTTATGCACGCTGACTCACGCCACGCGCATACACACATTTTGTTCCTGCCATGCTTCTTGTTTCATTATGGGTGACCGGGTTATGGAGGAAGTGTCATTTTCCACGCGTGCATGCATATGCTGTCACACTGTATAGACTGCACACGTGCACGCGCAGACAGCGAGCAGTGACTGTCTTCTTACATCACCATGGCAGCTCCAGTGGCCCTTATGGTGCGGCGTGAGTGTATATGGCATAAGTATAACGGGGGGGAAGCCTTCAACTTACCGCAGTCCTCGCACAATACTCTCTCCACATCCTTCTTGGACTCCGGCTCGCTGGCGTCCACGGGGGCGTAGGATACCTTGAATACCAAGGGCTCGGTGGTTGGGTCCATGAAAAAGATATATCTGTGGTCCTTCTCCACCGTGGTGCACGGGGCCTCGGAACCGAAGTCACCGACGGTCACGAGCTGCTCCCTCTCGAGGCCGCCGCTGTTGACGGGCCACACGTCCAGCACTTTGACATTCACACTGTAGGGCTCCCGGGAGGAGATGTTCTCCGGGGAGGAGCGCACCTCGCCCTCGATGACCACGGCTGATCGGTACGCCTGGTCCTGGAGGGAGTTGAGACTCGGGGCGTAACAGGCGAAGGAGACCCCGATGACCAGCATGGAGAAATGCACTGGATCAAGCCTCATGCCGTCAGCCTGTGCTGTGCTGCAGTGCTGCTGGGCGGCGGAGCGAGCTGGAAGAGAGAGACAGCAGTGAACGGGCTCCGGCAGAGCAGGCAGGGCAGAGCGGCAGACCGTGTGGAAGTGTCCATGCCATCTGTGTCT